>NC_081766.1:1407371-1469871 GCF_963082965.1 Carassius carassius
CATCAAAGAATCCGGAAAAAAGTATCAGTTTCCCAAAACATTTTTTGGAGCACAACATTAATAATTCTAATAATAAATCATCATATTAGAATGATTTCTGAAGATCATGTGACACTTTATACTGGAGTAATGATGACGGAAATTCAGCTTTGCATCACAGAAATAAATAATATTTTAAAGGATATTACAATAGAAACTATTATTTTATATTGTAATAACATTTAGCAATATTACTGTTTTTTTCTATATTTTTTGATCATATAAATGCAGCCTTGATGAGCAGAAGACACTTCTTTAAAAACATCACAACTCTCACTGATCCCAAACTTTTGAACGGTCGTGTATTTTAGTTTAGGTTTAGTTAGTCTGGTGTTTTTGTTATTATATTGCTTTAATCTGTTTTTATTTCAGTTTCAGGTGCAGAGATTGTATTTGAATGACTAAACTAACTAAAGTTAGTTTTAAATGCAACATTTCTAATTTTTCTAACTTTTTAAGTCTCAGCATCAGTTCCCCATAATATTTATAGTTTACTATTAGCTTTACTTAACGTTTTTGTTATTTTTATTTGTCTTTTTTTATATTCTACATAGCTTTAACTCATTTTTATTTTAGCACAAGTCATTTAAAAAAAATTCTATAGGGTTTTTGATTCTAGTTTTAGTTTAGTATTATTTCATTATGATTTTTTTGTTTTATATTCTATATAGATTTAATGATTTTTTGTTTCAGTTTATGTTTCAGCAATTTTAGCACTTCAACTTATTTAATGCAGTTGCCAAGGAAACATTTCTTAATTTTATGTTTTTTTTTAAAGTTACGGTCTTTCTAATATTTATATTTATTATTTCATCTTTATTTTAATTAGCAAAAATGATTATAATTATTATTATGTTTTGATAATTTCGTCATATGCTTTTGTCTGTTTTTTAAATTTATTTTTACATAGCTTTAATTTATTTTAATTTTTGTACTTCAACATAAACTTATTTAATTTAGTTTCCAATGCAACATTTTTACATTTTAAGTTTTAGTCTTTTCATCTAATATTTACATTTTATTTCAATTAGTAAAAAATATTAATATTATAATTTTTATTATTATTAAGTTTTGATGATCATAGTTTGTTTTAGTTAACCCTTACCACTCTACTCACAATCATGTTTGAGTAACTTGTCATGTGCTGTGCCATATTAGGGTTTTTTATGTTCCTGTGCAGCTTGAAAATATGGTAATGAATGAATGGCATCAGATAATCAGCTCAGAGTCTCACCTGTCGTCGTTTGGCCCCACCAGCGGGTTGTTTCCAGCGAATCCTGGAATATTGATGTGGTCCTTTATGACCATGATGTCTCCCACTTTAAAGTCCGGGTTGAGTCCTCCGGCGGCGTTGGTCAGGATGACCGTCTTCACACCCATCAGCTTAAACACACGCATTGGCATCGTGGTCTACAAAACCAGATCACCAGATCAAGCCTGAGTCAGATTCCAGCTCAAACTCAACAGAAACATACAATGCATCTGGAGGATATTTAGCACGTTTGTACACTGATGACATTATTCTCAGAGGAGCTGAACTAGAGATGATTGTGTAACGTGCAAAGTTTGTGTTTTATTTACAAAGACATGGTAAAAACGCCACTGGTGTTTACATTCAGCAAATCATACTCTGTTTGAGTTATTAATGACAGCACAGTTCCTCCTCTCAACCTTATGAACAAACACTGAAACTGCTGTTAACTGCACAAACATTTACACATCAGTCATAGAACGATTTTTCTGAAATGTTTCAGACGTTCAACTAATGCTTTTAGACTAATAACGTTTGGAGAACATTTAAAAGTGTGCTAAATGATACAATGTAACGTTCTATTTGTGTTCTCTATAACATTCGCAACAGGGTTATTACAGTGAACTGAAGATAAATCTAAAAAGATTCAAATATTCTTTTTTTGCAACTTGAAATAAAAAAATATATAAAAATGAAACTTAATTAATGTCAGATAGTTGCCAAGAAGACATTTCTTATTTTCATTTAAGTTTAACGTGATGTTATAAAATAACTCAAACTAAAATAAATTAAAAAAACTACATAGACATACAAAAAAATTAAATATAAAACTCATTTAAACATTTAAATCTCTTTTCATTTCATCTAGTTGCCAAGAAAACATTTCTCATTTAAATTTATTTTAACTGGATGTTTTAAAATAACTAAAACTGAAATAAAAATCAACGGCAACTATATAAAAATCAAATGAATACTTTATAGACTTATTTTAAATAAAAAATAAATAAAGTAAAATATAAAACCCTAAACTTATTTAATTTCAACAAGTTTGATGTTCAACAACTTGGTGTTCTAAAATATAATAAAAAGTAAATGAATAATATAGACATAAAAAAAACATAATAACTAATAAAGTCACAACAAAATTACTTAAACTAAAAATCAATTGGAAATAGAAAATAAAAAACTAATTCAAAATATTTAAAACTCTCTCTTTATATATAATATATAAATATATATAAATACAAAAAACTCTAATAGTATCTCAGTTATACTGGTTTGCATATGAATGTTTTGAATGTTCAGAGAACAATCAGATGTGACGTTAGCAGGACGTCTGAACACATTTGAGATGAAGAGTTAGTGTGTTAATCACCTTCTGAATGGGGTATCCTTCATACAGGTGAAACCTGCCCTGCATGCAAACACACGGCTTTCCTTTAAGCGTGCCGAACACCAGCTTCCCAGCGTGACCGTGAACTACAGAAAACACGGTTAGAGCGAGCAGGAGTCAGTCTGGAGATGATTTCAGCACACAGAACATCGTCTGAACTCACCGGTGCTCTGAGGGAAGTTAGGGATGTCACTGTAGTTGATGAACAGCTGATCTTTCAGCATTTCTGCCAGTCCTCCGAGACCTGAGCCGCACACGATCCCCAGCAGGGGGCGCACTGGGGCCTGAGCCAGCAGCCAATCAGCTGTGGCCTTACACTCCTCATAACTGTACCTGAAGGAGAGCAGAGAGGGTCATGTGATCTCTAGTGAAATAAGGGCTCATTGAATCTCATTTGCTATCATTAGATTTACTTGAGAAGTAAAATATGTAGGACAATTCTTCTGGATCACAGTTAAATAAAATGAAATAAATATGAACTTTAATAAAATATCTAAAAACATATTTTATTTTAACTAGTTGCCAAAGCAACATTTTTATTTTTGTTTAGTTTAACTAACATAATTAAAAATTGAAATAAAAATAACTATGTATATATATATATATATATATATATATCAGTCTTTTTTGGGACTTCATAATTCGACAGTTGTGAGGTTATATATAATATAGAAAAGAAATCAGTATTGCAATAAAAAAGTCAGATTTTCGAGATAAAAGCTTGCATTTGCGAGAAAAAAGAATTACATTCAATTGAATTGAAAGTCAGAATTGTGAGATAAAAAGTTGCAATAAACCTTTTTTTATTTTTAATTCAGTGGTGGAAACGGTCTTCCATACCTGATACCATTCCTTATAATAAATATGTAGTTAATGATGCATAGTTACATATTAGCAAACAGAAATTAACAAGATATTCAGAGTATTTTAGAAAGCACAGATGCTCTCCTCTCATCCTCATCATCAGGTGTCTGATCGCACTGATTGGTCCTGATAGCTGCTGAAGGCCACGCGCAGCGCGCGACACGCACCCAGCATCACACGACACACGTGCACGTGCATCTGAACACGCGAGATCGTAATCTTATTACTTGACTTTTCATCATTTCAGCTGTTATATCATGCATTACATCTAACGGTCTCAACTGTTAAGGTGCTTAAAAGAGCTTTCTTCATGTAAAACATCATGGTAATGTGACACGTGAATGTCGGATATGCGATATTTTAATTGTGTCAAACCTGTTTAACAGGTTTCATCACTATATCTTTGTTAAGTTTAATTGTACAACTCACTGAAACGATGCTCTTACAGTAGCCTACTTATTATATGATTTCTAATGTAACAACTATATTGATGACGCAATAAACCATATGCGCGCGCGGTATATGACATTTGAAATACGGAGTTAAAATCATCCACATCATCGTACAGTATAAAGCTGCTTTAATGAATTATTTTAAACTTACTCTGTAGTTGAATCAGCAAACATCTCGACGCGTTTCTGAGTTTCGGTAGCTTTAGTATGTGAAGAAAGTCTCCGTGCCTCTGTGTGTCTCTAGTGTTCCGCTAAACGCTGTGAATGTGTGTGGGTATGAAAGAGTTGACCTTATAAAACGCGTTTCCTCAGTCGTGACGCGCGCGCGGGGGTGCGCATTTCCTGGAGAGCGGGCTTTGTGACGTCATTCGCCGAACCTCTAGAACAAACGAAGCCGACACAAATGTGTCTGTTTAATGCATTTATTTACATAGCTGAGCAAGTTTCACATTCGCGAGAGCAAGTCTAACTTTATGATTTTGTTGACTGTGGTAGAGAAACCACAAAGACTTTGAAAGTTTGAGCTATTTATTTATTTATGTTTATACCCTTATTCTTATTTTTATATAATTGTACAAAATTATCTCAGTATTAATTTTTTTGTTACTTTTATCTTCTTTTCTGTTTTATTGTTTAATGTTCAATGTTTGCATTTAAAAGAAATGTGCATTTTTATGTTAATGTTCAGTAAGAATAATAATGATATAATAACATTGTCCAGAAATATGTTTAGAGGTTGCATTTTGCAACACAAATATATATTTTTACAAAGTATTTATATTTTTAAGTTTTATACATTTTTATAAACTATAAAAGTTTTCAAAAAAAAAGTTATAAAAGAAAAAAACTTATTTTTTCATCAGATACTTTTATATTATGTGTCCTGTAATAGAGGAAATATACTTTACAATGTATACAAAAGGAAAATGTTATATATACAAAACAATGAGTATTTTAATGAAGTGACACTGAGAATTTTATATATATTGAAAACAGGGAAAATAAAGATATGAACATCACAGCACAAAATAATATATATATATATTATTTATATATATGTATTATGGGAAATACCAAAAATGAGCATTTTAATTTTAATAGCAAACGTTCTAAGTTCATAGACTTTGAAATTATAACAGATCTGTTCTGTAATATATGAAAGAGAATATTAATCAGGTATTTTATGAATATTTGCATACAATATATACAAAAATATTTTAATGGACTGATACTGAGCATCTAATATATTTAAAACAGGCAAACATTAAGATATATTATAAACATTATAACATTAAAAACTATAAACGAGCATTTCAGTTTTTTTATATAAAATGTTTTGTGTGTGTATAATGTGTGTGTGTGTGTGTGTGTGTATAATGACAAAATATAACTGTTGTTTTGGAAATGCAATAAATGGCCATTTTAATTTTAATTTGAAATGTTCTATAAAATATAAAGCATGCAGCAGGGGATGCAGTGTCACACAGCGCCTCCTGCAGGTCACAGAGTTCAGCAGCAGCAGCATCACTCACTCATTCTGCATCTCTCTCAATAACGAACTCACTCTGGAGTTCTCCTTCCCTCTCACGAGCTCTTTTGTGAGCTGCTGCTCTCAGGATGTTCTGTTCCAGCACTTCACAAACCACTGACAACCACACGTGATGAGGAAGTTTTGCAAAGTGACTGAATAAGAACAAAAAACCCAAAATAAAGACTAACACCATGAGAGCATGAAAAGAAAAGCCCTTTAATTCAGCCTCTGCTTTCACACCAGCACTAAAGCATCAAAGCATCATTGGAATAATAGACTTTTAGACAAATATCTCTATTGCAGTGATCGTACTGATAGATTTAGGATGCATTATTTAGGTTTGAGATGAAAAAAAATTACATGTGAAAATAAATGATGATGGATATTTATTTATTAACTGTTAAGAAGGTTACAGTGAACATTTGCTCCTTCTTTGATTTCTATTCTATGATTTCTTTGAGTTCTCTTTTCTATTTCTATGTAATACACAAATTTTAAATGCATATTGAAAATAAAATATTTTACTGTCATCCAATTTTTCATTTCAAAACAGGTTATATTTACGTAAAATAAAATGAAATGATAATATAATGCAAAATATATTTGCGTTGTTATTGCAAAATGATCTTGTGCTGTAACTGGACTCTATTTATATTATCTTTTGCAACCAATTTTTATCTTAATCTTATTTTAACATATTTGTTGTCACTTATTAATTTTCTTTTTTTTTTCTTTTTACAGTGCACATTTTCAGTAGTCTGCTGTTTAACGTAAGCTCATAAACCCTGCATAATAATTATAAAATAATAAAAGAAAAATGAAAAAGAAAAATCCTATGTTCATATTTTAGATGGAGTTTAGCAGAACAAACATGTGCTGAAAGAGCTGAATGAAAAGAGAGAGAGAGAGAGATCCAGTTTATAAAAGCATGTAATTTGCTCCTGAGAGAGTCAGTCTTTTTAGCAGCTTGTTTAGTAAAGTTAAGATTTGTTTAATGAACATCAACATGTAGCTGAGATCAGCCAACCTGAATGCAGAACCTGATGAATCTCAGCTTCTGAACATCTGACAGCTCTCTGAATAACAAGGTAAGACGCTTGATTTCACATGGACTCATGCAAACTCAACTTTCTGAATAGGTTTTAACAAAGCACATGGTTAATAAGTTCAGAGTTGTCTGATTAAACTTCTGGACAACAGCTGCTGCACACATCATGCAATCTGCACACATTCATGTGTTCCTCCCAACACAGATCTATTTTCTCAATACATGGAAAAACTCTAGTGTAAGATTTACTTTGAAACAGTTTTCACCAAGAAATTGCTGATTAATTTCACAAAGAAACAGAAAGTGACACATTGAATTAAATGTGAAATTCTTTATGCAAATGAAAAAAATCTGAAAAGTTGATACATCTTTGTAACAATTGCAATGTTTGTGTTTATCAAGGGTTTCTAAGTCAGAAGTTGCCCGTTAGACGTTACAGAATATGTTTGATCATATTCGTGTTCTAGGCATCAAATGCATTACTTTGGTGCTGCAGTGCAATGATCTATCAGATGAGCTGAGGTTATGGTTTATGAAAATGGTAAAATATATGTGAAAACTTACCAAAACTATCCACTGTGTGTGTTTTTGCGTGCATCTGAAACTGTGAAAGAAAGAAAGAAAGAAAGAAAGAAAGAAAGAAAGAGTTTGGAAAGTGCAACTGCAGGTTGAGATTTGTGGAGGGGGGATCATTATCGACTTTGGAATACTAATGAACTGCCATTGTGTCACACACACACACACACACACACACATACCCACACACACACACACACACACACATACCCACACACACACACACACACACACACACACACACACACATACCCCCCCCCCCCCCACACACACACACACACACACACACATACCCACACACACACATTCATTATATCATTATAGACCAAATGCCACATTTACTTAAATGTGAACTTTTTGAGTTGGCAGAAACATTTTTGCAAAGTAAGGATATGGCACATTTGACACAATGTATGTTTAAGGATGGTGATCAATCAAATTACATCACACCGAATATAATTAATGCTGTTAAAGGTAGTTTTTTTTGCACATTAATGCATCTAAATGTGTTTGGACTTATTAGGGCCTGAGCACTGCAGTGCGAGGACCCTATTGGAATTGCTCCATTTAATATTTCTCTTGTTTTCTGAAAGATATCAAAATGAAGTGAGATTATGTTTAAGTTGAAAACAAATATCTACCAGCGGAATCAGAAAAATAAACTTAAATCAAAGGTAAACTGCATTATTTTGCTGACCCGATTAACAGATGTTTACAGATATCTTGATTAAGGCAAAAACTCACTTAAATTTAACTTTAAAAAAAATCATTTTGTTGCTCCATGTAGCTTGGTTTTAGGAATGTTTAGATATTTGTACAGAAAAACAAGGCAAAAATACTGAGGAAGACACTCTTTTTTGCTGTGTAATGAGTTTATATTGCAGATGAGGAGAAAGAGTTTGGATTTTTTCCACATGTGCTCATTTAGTGCGTCTCTTTCAGCTCATTGTTGGTTAAAGTCTCTCTCATGTAAAATAATCTGTTCTGTTCACCTGATTAACCAGATAAACTGCACTTTGTTTTGCACCTAAAAACAAAAGTACTGCAGAAAACCACTGAAGGCTACTGAGTGAGCTGAATATCAAGGCATCTGATTGAGCATATTTGTATTTCAAGCACTAAAAGAGATTGTGTTTGAGCCGTAGGCTGTTCAATGCAAACACTGATATAATGCACAATGATGCATGTAATGCAACCTTGTATATGGCTCAATTACTAACAATTTAGTCACTTTTCTCATTCTTTTCCATTATTGTTTACTGTCTTTTTTTTATTTTAGGCAAGACACTACAGGCAAAAACACAGAAACAGAAAGCATCAATTATTTATTTTATTGCACTTTATCTATTTGTGTCTGTAGATTTTGTTTTCTAAAAAATTAGTTTGTTTAGCAAATTCAGTAACACTTACATACACCACACTTAGAAGTTTTATTCCTCTTTATATTGTGAAGATGTTTTTATATAATTTGCACCAATTTATATAAAATTTTTTTCATTTTTAAAAATTTAATAAAAATGCAAATCTTTAAATAGGAAATGAGTTTTTTCACCACTTCAGAAAACTTACACCAAAACTTAGAGTTTTATTCCTATCAGTGGCGCAAAAAGTAGGTATGCGCCATATGCGGTGCATAGGGCCGCCGCACCATGAAGGGCGTCAAAGCGATGGTTAATTTTTTTTAATAATAAAAAATACAAATGTATATTAAAAGTTATATATATACGAAAATATATACATTTTAGAGGACTAACAGGCGCCTGTGCCCTCATAATATTCCCTTATAGAATTTAGACATACGTAGAACCTCGCGAGTGGGCGGGGCGCCGTGAGCGCTGAGTGAGCAGCAGTGACGTCAGTGCGTTGTCGTTGAAACTCGAAAAAGATGGATAAAACAAAAAAGCTCTCGGGGGCTAAAAATAGAAAAAGAAAGAGGGAAAAGGAGATGGCATGTCAAGGGATGCGACAGCAGCTAAATAAGTGATTGGTGAAAGGCAACAGGTAGGATTTAAAATGTGACGTCTATGCTCGGACTCGGAGAATATGTAAAACTGGAATATGAGCAGTCATTTATTCCGTCATCACCCGGGTGCTGATAGGGCACGCGCACAGATGAGACCTAAACAGCACACGTTGATATCTGTGTTTAAACTTAACTAATTTAAGTCAGTTTGTCAGTTTAAACATTTAAGAGGCAGAGGACGCGAGCTCGCGCGCGCAGTGACAAGATTTGTGCATGCGCTCATCCGAAGCGCGCAAACCCGCGCCTCAGAACGCGCGCAAATATAAGCTCTCTCTGGACAAATTCACAGAAAAATTATGTCAAAATGCCCGTTTTGGTAAGTATCCTACTGCAGACATAGCCAGCTGAACGCAGGCCACTGTATCAGTGCGTTCTCTTAAAGTGACAGTCTTTATATTACAGTTTTTTTACGATTGTTTACACACTAAAATTAAAATTTCCACACAATTAGCAAAATTTTACTCCAATGAGCAAAACACCTGCACATATTTGCACAACATTACACACAATGTCTGCTTCACCCTTTTTGCGAAACATTACACACAGTGATTTGTAAAACTCTACACACATTTTCACACCTTAGACACAGATAAGGATTGTGAGGTTACTTCCTTGTAATTACAAAGCATCGGATTACCAGTTACCACACTAATGAACGAATTGGATAAACACATCTACCAGGTGTGGAAGCACACATGTGCTCATTTGAAAACGCAGCACTCTGGTGTGCTATAAAAGGCAGCAGGTGAGTTCACCTGTCTTCAACAAAAATGGAAGGAGTTAGAAGAAGAAGAAGAGTGAGAATGAGAGGGGGAGCTCAAAGAGGAGATGAAGGCGGTAGAGGTAGAGGAAGAGGAGAAGGAGGTAGAGGAAGAGGCATAGGTAGAGGAGAAGAAGGTAGAGGAAGAGGAGAAGGAGGTAGAGGAAGAGGCATAGGTAGAGGAGAAGAAGGTAGAGGAAGAGGAGAAGGAGGTAGAGGAAGAGGCATAGGTAGAGGAGAAGAAGGTAGAGGAAGAGGAGAAGGAGGTAGAGGAAGAGGCATAGGTAGAGGAGAAGAAGGTAGAGGAAGAGGAGAAGGAGGTAGAGGAAGAGGCATAGGTAGAGGAGAAGAAGGTAGAGGAAGAGGAGAAGGAGGTAGAGGAAGAGGCATAGGTAGAGGAGAAGAAGGTAGAGGAAGAGGCATAGGTAGAGGAGAAGAAGGTAGAGGAAGAGGAGAAGGAGGTAGAGGAAGAGGCATAGGTAGAGGAGAAGAAGGTAGAGGAAGAGGAGAAGGAGGTAGAGGAAGAGGCATAGGTAGAGGAGAAGAAGGCAGAGGAAGAGGAGAAGAAGGTAGAGGAAGAGGAGAAGAAGGTAGAGGAAGAGGAGAAGGAGGTAGAGGAAGAGGAGAAGGAGGTAGAGGAAGAGGAGAAGGAGGTAGAGGAAGAGGCATAGGTAGAGGAGAAGAAGGCAGAGGAAGAGGAGAAGGAGGTAGAGGAAGAGGAGAAGGAGGTAGAGGAAGAGGCATAGGTAGAGGAGAAGAAGGTAGAGGAAGAGGAGAAGAAGGTAGAGGAAGAGGAGAAGAAGGCAGAGGAAGAGGAGAAGGAGGTAGAGGAAGAGGAGAAGGAGGTAGAGGAAGAGGAGAAGAAGGTAGAGGAAGAGGAGAAGAAGGCAGAGGAAGAGGAGAAGGAGGTAGAGGAAGAGGAGAAGGAGGTAGAGGAAGAGGAGAAGGAGGTAGAGGAAGAGGCATAGGTAGAGGAGAAGAAGGTAGAGGAAGAGGAGAAGAAGGTAGAGGAAGAGGAGAAGGAGGTAGAGGAAGAGGAGAAGGAGGTAGAGGAAGACACCTAGGTAGAGGAAGAGGAGAAGGAGGTAGAGGAAGAGGCATAGGTAGAGGAGAAGAAGGTAGAGGAAGAGGAGAAGAAGGTAGAGGAAGAGGAGAAGGAGGTAGAGGAAGACACCTAGGTAGAGGAAGAGGAGAAGGAGGTAGAGGAAGAGGCATAGGTAGAGGAGAAGAAGGTAGAGGAAGAGGAGAAGAAGGTAGAGGAAGAGGAGAAGGAGGTAGAGGAAGACACCTAGGTAGAGGAAGAGGTAGAGAAGGACTTGAAGAGGTGATAGAACCTGAACAAAGAAGACGAGGACCAAATTTGACTCGAGAAATCCGTGCAACACTTATTGACCATGTTATCAACCATGGACTGACACTGATGGAAGCTGGACAAAGAGTTCAACCAAATCTCAGCAGAAATACTGTTGCGTCAGTAATTCGGACATTTCATCGAGAAAACAGGTAAGCTAACCACACAGTATACATTGAAACTGAAGCTTGTATAATCAATATTGTTTACTGTGACATTTGACAGTAGGCTGCATATATATATATATATATATATAATATATATATTTTTTTTTTTTTTACATAGGATTGAGGGTCGAGGACACCAAGGTGGAAGGGGCCCTATGTTTAGTCGTGCACAAGAGGCCGCCATTGTGAACATGATTTTGGCCAATAATTGTATCAGGCTACGAGAAATCCAAGCCAACATCAATGATGACAATATTTTCAATAACATCCAACGAGTCTCTCCGTCAACATTAGGTCGAATCCTAAAGAAAAATCAAATATACATGAAGCAACTGTATCGGGTACCATTTGACAGAAATTCAGAGAGAGTGAAACATCTGCGCAATGAGTATGTGGAGGTATGCATTGCTCATCTGACTATGGTGTTGTATCATGCACTGCTCATAATGTTCTGTCACAAAAAAAATACTGTGCTATAGATATTGAATAGCATCCTATTTTCTTTAATGTGTTTCAGAGAGTCTTGCAAATGGATGCTGCTGAAATTCAACATGAATTTATATATGTGGATGAGGCTGGATTTAACCTTGCAAAAACAAGAAGAGGTAGAAATGTAATTGGGCACAGGGCAATCACCAATGTGCCAGGGCAGCGAGGGGGTAACATCACCCTTTGCGCTGCTATCACACAAAATGGGGTCCTCCACCACCATGCAAATCTGGGACCCTATAATGCAAATCTGATACTTGAGATTGTCACAGCATTACACCAAGTGGACCAGATCCGGTACATTGTCGTTTGGGACAATGTCTCATTTCATCGGGCTGCTCTGGTCCAGAACTGGTTCCATGATCACCCTGATTTTGAAGTTTTATACCTTCCCCTATACTCCCCCTTCCTGAATCCTATAGAATAATTTTTTTCAGCGTGGCGGTGGAAGGTATATGACCTGCGGCCTTATGAGCGTTTGTCCCTCATTCAGGCTATGGAACAGGCATGTGATCTTATTGAAGCAGCTTCAGTGCAGGGATGGATTCGTCACACAAGGCGATTCTTCCAACGGTGCCTTGCCAATGAAGACATAGCCTGTGATGTGGATGAAATCTTATGGCCTGATCCAGCCAGACGGAGAGACGGATAGTTACAGTATTCTTGTTGCTTTTACAGTAGTTTCTTTCATTTCTGTTTACTTTTACTTTACTTTTCTTCAGAGTCAAAGTGTGTGTACTGTAATTAATGCAGTAATTTTTATTTGTCTATAGATTTTATTTGTTTACAGTAATTGATATCATTGTTGGTTGATTACTGTAACTGATTATGGTAAGAAATACTGTAAGTATTGAAATAAATACTTGAAATATTCAGTCTGCAGCATCAAGTGTTGTGCAGTGCTTGGTAAGGTTATAGTAGGCCTACAGTATTTGTCTACATTCTCCTTATATCTCAAAACAAATCATGAATAATGTTGTGAGTTTCTCACTATTTTTTGTCACCCAAATTATATCTCTTGCATACAATAAGAATGTCTGGCCAAAAATCTATTTTTTTTTTTTTTTTACAAATGTGTTTTTTATTTATCACAGCAGTGTGAAACTGGCTGCAATAGTGTATGATCATTGATGACTGTGTTGGTTAAATGAAAACAAATAGCATTTTCACAAATATGTGTATATGTTTTAACTGAAGTGTGTCATTTTGCAAACAATCTAGTAATTTTGCTAATTGATTGTGGTGTTTGTATAATTGTGATTTATATTTTGACAAAAAGAACTTGTTTTCAAAATTGCGTGTAAGCAATTGAAAAAAACTAATAGAACAGCAACAACAAAGAAATCACTCACTGCTCTTGATTAAAAAGCTTTTGTAACAGATTGTTCAGTTTCTCCTAATGTTGGCTCGAAAGGCTATAATGGTCAATGGGTTGGTAGTGATGCCCCCTCTACTCAGATGTGGAAATCTATGATATCTGAAGTTGTAACTCTAGAAAGATTGAGGTTTTGTCGCAATGGTAAATCGCTCCTGTTTAAAAAATGGGAGAATATTTTTAAGCGTCTAAAGATTAAACGGTCACAAACAAAAACTGGATAAAATTTAGGTACAATCATATGATGAAATGCTGTATGTAAATTGTCCACATGTTCATGAATATGTTAATTATTTCCTCTGCTGTGTTTTTGTTTTAATATGTTTTTTTTGTAATAATTAAAATGTTTAATAAAAAGAATATCCAAAAAAATATATATAAAAATTAAAAAAAAAAAAAGCTTTTGTAACTTTAATAAAGAACAATCTTTAATTTATAGTCAAATATGCGATGCTGTTTGACATTTGATTACTTTATTAAATTTCTGTACCTAAAAACTAATACTAGACCTCTTTACTGACTCTATTGTATTTATTTTTGCTGTTGCTCGTAGTTAGATTTTTTTTAAATGATAGTTTCTCCATAAACAAAGCACATACCGAACTGTAGCGAATTGTGACTCTTGAACCGTGAAACAAACCGAACCGTGAAAATTTGAACTGTGTGTGTGTGTGTGTGTGTGTTCACTGCTCTGTGTGTGTGTGCACTTCGGATGGGTTAAATGCAGAGCATGAATTCTGAGTATGGGTCACCATACTTGGCTGAATGTCACGTCACTTTCACTTTATAATTATGGTAGGCTTACAGTGGCTGTCTGATATACTTTAAAATAAACATTTATTATTTAAATGCCCATACATGATGATGTCTGGCGCAATTATTTATTTAGAAGTGAGGACAGGGGGTTGTTCATATATCATTCACACTCATTTTTAATATTTTATTCCAAAAACGTGGTGAAAATGCATATTTTTTTTAAGGCTGTGAGTTTTTTCTCCACTTCAGAAACACTTACAAACACCAAAACGTACAGTTTTTTAAGGACAAGTGCAATTAATGTGATTTTTCCAGATGACTGGGAAGCTTTTACAGCCATGTGTGCCGAAGGAGGGCGAAACGGTGCGTTTGGACCAGAAGAACGTGACCTTCAGCGTGGACACGGCCAGAGAGAGCCCCTTCCTCATCCTCCCGCTCACCTTCTACCACATCATCGACGAGCAGAGCCCGCTGCACGCATGGGCCGACAAGGGTACAGATGCTGTGAGCCTTCATTCTGTTCACAATCCTCAGTTTCTGAGTAAACACTGGAAAAATTATCCCCAAATAAACTCAAGATCTGATGTGCATGAGCTCAGATCAGTGAGGCCTACAATCCATCAGTTATGATGGAAAATACTAAAAAAAGTGCTAACTCAAGTTGACAAATAGATTGAATCCAATACTTTTTAGTTTTTAAAAGGATGGTCATTTTTGACTAGAAATAACAAAAAGAAAAATCAATTATCGTATATATTAACCCCAAGTTTTTATTATTTTCAAGCATCCAAATGTTTTACTCCAGAGATTTTTGAAATTCTTTTTCTCAATACCAATTCTCATTACTGATTCTTATGATTTAAATATGTATATCTGGGGGTGAAATATGACATGTTTGATGTTTAAATATGCAACAATATGCAACAAAAGTATTTTTAAAAAATCTAATGAAGTAAAAACAACTCATTAAAGCAGTGTTTTTTAACCACTCAGAAATTGTTCTTATTTTTATTCATATTATCTTATTTTAAATGCTAAAAATAGAACAAAGCAAGCTTTAAAAGGAGATAAGACAACTAAAAATATATTTTTAGTACAGTGAGTACATACAGTGATTTTTTTTTCTAGTTATGCAAAGCTCAAAAATATTGCTTTAACCAATGTAAATAGAGCATTACAATAAATGTTTTAATTTATAAATCTGTCCATCTCGTGCTGTGCTTATAGCGCCACCTAGTGGTCAGACCTCAGATGTTTGTTTTTGACTTCATCTGCAGAATTCATAAAAACACCTTACATTAAATCTAACTTTGACCTGAAGACATGTTTCACACGCAAGAGTCGTTCTGGAATTAAAAGTTATAGCTAAGAAGAAAAAGATATTTGGATTAATGTATTGCACTTTTTAATTAGCCCTGGCAGGTGGAATTATTTACATCACGTGTTCATGTTCAGTCACGTGACACCCAGGAAGGAATGCCATTTTCAGATTTTGTATAAATTATTTCACAAAAACTTGATTTGAGCCGTTTTTGTTTTCGCCTTCAGGGTTTTTGCACAATTGCCGGATTCTGAAAGTAAAGCTTCTCTCAGCGGAAATGTACAGAGAGATAAATATTGATCAACTCTTTTATTTTAATTCAATAGAATCCGTGTGAAAAACAAACATCAGCTGCAGTGACGCGCTTTTTAATATGCAGAAGAGCGATTTATGGTAGACTAAAACATACATGAATAATGCTTCATGTTTAAAAACAAATTACAAGACAACATTATTTTTTTAATGCAAGCTTTTTTTAAGGACGGTCTGAAATAAAAAATCAATGCAAGAAGGTTTATGACTTTTATGATCTTTAACATCAGGCTGTTTATCATTTAGGCATTTTATTTTAGTGATTGTTATAGAATGCATCAATATGTTCTTGCTTTCTGTTCATTCGCAAATATAAAAAGAATCAGGCCTGAATAGAAAAGCTTTAAAAAAATGTATTATTATTATTTTTTTGATCATGAAAAACTTATCGTCTGACTGTCATATAACAATAAGGCAAAAAATCTGTGGATATGCAAATTTGCATGATTAGTTTATATAACAAAGGCAAACAAAGAATAAGAAGAAAGCATTTTTTTTGGGTGATTTGAGTCTCGCGACAGGGTTTTTAGCTGCTGTTTTCTCAGATGTCGGCTGGAATGAGCGCGATTCAGGCCTGTTTTCTCATGAACTTTCATTAAATCAGGCCTTGATCACAGTGTGAAGGAATGAAAGACACTCACTGCCAAAATTTACATGCAAAAAAATAAAAAATAATAATAATGCCATTTCCTTCAGACTGCCCGCTTTTTCTATTATTCAAGGATTGCAATCAATGTAACTGTAATTTAATCCATTTTATTCCTCTATGATTCGTTTAACGTTGTCCTTTTATTCTCAATTTTGTTGTAGTCTAAAAAGAGCATTTGGACACTTTCGATTTGCATGAGCTGTATTTCTGAGATATAATATTTTTATGAAAACCCAGATGCAGCTTATAGAATGAAATTAAATGCAGGGTCATATTGAAAAAAAAAGAAGAAAAATTCCCTCGTTTTCTTTTTTAGTTGAGATAATAAAGATGTAACTGTCTTCGAAATATAAAAATGCCATGGGCTACTGAGGTTCACGAGGAATATTTTAGTGTCTGCTGGGACGAAAAACAGAAAGAATAAAATGTATTGCTTAATTCTTCAAAAACACAGTTTTCTACTGAGAATACGATTAAGTTTTCTTCTATTTTTTCCCCGGAGAACGTGACAGAAACCAATAAAAACTGATACACTATTTGAATGGAGTTTATTTACGGAACGAAATTAAATAGAATTAAAGATTGTCATCAGCTAGCAGGCCTTCATTAGATTTACACTGATTCATTATCATAATAATCAAATCTTCCGCCTGAAGCAGGAATATCATATATTCTAATCCAGTGGCTTTTTAAAAAATATTTTTTTAGTAATCATTTTTGTTAGAATAATATGCGCGTTTTGATGTCATCACTTTATTTAAAAAAGTGTATATTTGGGAAAAGCAGCAAAGGCTGAACCTTCTTTTTCTGAAAAGATAATGACTAACAAACTGAAAATCTGTGATTTTCTGATCTCAGAAAGTTACGAAAGAACGTATTGCATGAATACACCTTTAAAAATAAAGGTTCAAATGTGTTTTGTTCTTTCTTTCTTTGCAGTGAAAAAAACATGTCTGGTTCGTCAACAGTGAACGGTTCCTAAAAGAAAAAAAAATCTAAGTGTGAAGAACATTTTAATGATCTAAAAAATTATTTTCCACTGCAAAGAACCTTTTGTCTAATGGAAAGGCTCCGTGGATGTTAAAAGTGAACATGGAGCCATACTTTTTCAGGGCTCATCGTATCGAGTGTCGAAGACATTTTAATCAAAACAATTTATTGAAAGGAAATAGAAAATAATAAGTGCTGCTTTGACAATCCAAAATGTTAAACACACAATGGTCCCCAACAATCTTGCAAATACTTTTCTGAACTGTCCTCATTTGAATTTTCGAAGGCATTTTTGTCAAACGTGTTTATCCTGAAGCGATCAACAAAAAACAAACAAACAAAACAAACTACTGATTTAGAATAATAATAAAAAAATGTATCCATGCAGTCCGGAACATTCAGGCACTAAGATTCAGTTCAGATCTGTGTTGTTCTTCAGCAACAAAAGTTACCCTTTTTACACATTCCCTCGGTTCAAATGTCAATCCGCGAGTGTAAGGACGAGTTTTTGGCCTCGTGGTCCCAGTACGAGTAGAGCTCTGGCGGCTGCCGGGAGCAGGTGAACTGTAGAGCGGCCGCAGAGTTGGACGGAACCGGCGAGGGCTGCTGCTGCGGCGCCGGGTGCTGGTGGTGCCCCATCCCGCTGTACGAGTTCATCATGTTCGGCAGGCCCATGGCTTGCATTCGACTGTAGGGGTTGTACGACGGACCGGACAGTCCTTTCATTCCACCCATGTTGCCGTTGGCCATCTGGCAGGACGCGTAGCTCATCGGCGGCGGTGGTTGCGCAAGCGGCCAGCTGTTGTTCATGAAGCCGGACTGGAGGTATTTGGGCGCGGGGAGGTAGCTGCCGTATCCCTCCCCGCCGAAGAGAGCCTTTCCCGGCTGGAAGTGAGCCGCTGGCGGTCTGAACGGCCTCTTCATGCGCCTCCGTCGCCGGTAGTTGCCCTTCTCGAACATGTCCTCGCAGGCCGGATCCAGAGTCCAGTAGTTGCCCTTGCGCTCCCCTCCGCCTTCACGCGGAACTTTAATGAAGCACTCGTTGAGACTCAGGTTGTGTCGGATGCTGTTCTGCCAGCCCTTCTTGTTCTTCTCGTAGAAGGGGAACTTGGTGATGATGTACTGGTAGATACCGGAGAGGGTCAGTCTCTTTTCCGAGCTCTCCCGGATGGCCATGGCGATCAGAGCCACGTACGAATAAGGCGGCTTCTGAGACGGATCCACCTTCTCCGAACTCGGCTCTTGGAGCGGCTCTTCCTTCGCGAACTCTTCTTTCTTCACCGCGTTCGTGTCTTGGACCATCAAAGCCATTGCGTCATCATCTAAGCTATGGTAAGATGCCATCACTTGAAAAACATAAGCAAACCAAACATCAAAACAAACAGCGGTGAGTAGGGCTGTGGGGTGAGAAGGGTCTGTCCGGTACCTGAGTTCAGCTCTGGAGGTCTGCTTCGCGCATCGGGTCACCGCGGATCCATAAATGACGAGACTTTTGACTGAAATAAAAGCTCCTGCTCCGGTAACGCCCGGCGTTCGCTGTGATGGACTCGAGATCTCGATGTCGTTTAAGCTCCAAGGCTCTTCTGGAAGATCCTGCTACTTTTTTTCCCCCTCGCGTGAAAGGCGAAACTCTGCTGTCGTCAGACTCGCGCTGATGTTCTCATCATCATCACCGTATTCCGCTTTCGTCACGTCTCTCTCAGCGCTTCACGACGCGATTCCACCTAAATAACGCACTGTACATATTGCACGTTCACTGAACAGACTCTTCGTTATCTATAGGCCTATTTATTTATTTTTTTTTGCAAATCTTAAAAAGATTTGTATATTTCATTTTCCCTTTTTTTTATCCTTAATCAATAACCAGAGATCAACATTGTGTATTTTAGTTTTTCTTGATAAATGTCTATTTTATATTTTATCAAACTTTATTAATTGGCACCACATTTGAACTTTTTTTAACAATTGTAATCATTATATTATATAGCTATTGATTTTATAAATCCAAAGAAATGCTATTTTATGCATTAATACAGCCTTATAATTTAGCCCTCCTTCATTTCGAAATGTATCACCAATCCCATTTAATTTAATTCCTCAATAAAAGATATAAATAAAACACATAAATATAAAAATATATATAAATAAACTTCAATATAAATAAATATTGTAGGCCATATACATTTTTTTATTGAATATTAATTTTATGAGGTCTAGGAAAAAAATGAGCTTTGTTGTGCAAATTAGCTACTATTTCATGCATTCAAATAATAAAGTGTTTATTTTGTAATAATAGGTGCAGACACTGATCTCCAAGTCAATAGTCAGGTCACACAACAGTTTATTCAGGCCGTAGTGTGCTTCTCTCTCTCAGGTGTAGCAGCTGTGTGTTCTGTATGTCATCAGCATCTCTCGGCTCCTTCACGCTCTGAAACTGAACAGAGCGCGCGCGCGTTTGTATAATAATGTCTGGAAACCGCGCAGTCGATCTGTCGCGCTCAAGCGCGCGCACGCACGCATGCACTTTCACTTACAGCTTGACAGCCTTAATCACTTAACTGATTCTCATAAACACACAATAAAACATTTAAAAACAAATGAATATACTTTCTTGCTTATATACAGCATGCAATTAATTTTACAGCATATATTAACAATGCTTTTTCAGGCCCAACTTTTGACTGATCAATATATACTTCTTATTTTGTGAAACTGCGATGCAAACCAATAGGCTATGACAGTAACAGACCATTTCAAACACAGCATCCCCTCACAGGAACAGCATTTTATATAGAAACATTTATATTCTATCAGATGCTGAAGTAATCAAGCAGGCTCATATTTTCAATAGACTATAGCACATTTAAGGGAAAACTCTGCAAACTTCCTGCCAAGCTCTTTGAAAGGAGGATGTTTATGGTTCAGAGTGCAAGAATGCAGATGGACTGAAGCTCGGGGTCAGTGGGACTCCACAGACCTGATCAACATCACAACCTTACAACAATTAATGAAACCATCTTCAGAAGACCTGAGTCGCTTTATGTGCACGGTTCTGTCTCAGCTTTACAGAAAATAGTCACTTACATCATACAAGTTTCATTCTAAAAAGATTTAAAAAATTGCTTTACATTTTCTATAAGTTCTTTAATGAGTTCTTCAGAGCCCAGAATCTAAAATACTGATCTGAAGGATACAGTGAAACATCTAGATCTCTTATCATTTTTAAAGAAACACACACATATCACTGATGCATTCATAACCAGACAAAATGATTGAGTGACCATTAACCTGGTTGCATTTACAGAAAAAGAATAATATTTCAATAAATAAAAACGGAAAAACTAACAGGTTCATGTTTAATTGTTAAACTATCTATTATTAATATTTCTTAAATTGTTTATATTCTATTTTTTTATATTTGATTGTTATAATATATATATATTATTTTGTAATATTTATTTTTAGAATTATTTAATTTTAACATTTAATTAAAAAATAAAATAAAATACAAAATATGTTATTATTTAATTAAATATATTAAATAATATTTTTTTATATTTAGTGAAAAATTAAACAAAGTTAAAAAAGTATAATATTTTATTTATTTATTTTCCTCCACATAATAGGGTGTAGATTGATTATTCTCATTCATTTCAATTGATCAACTTTGCTGTATGCTAATCAGAAATGACTTAATAGCACATAACAATGAGAAAAAGGATCATTTAAAAAGCTAGTTTGTGCAGAAACACACGTTTCATGCTAAAATAATGTCATGTGTGTCATATGAGCCAAACTCTGTCTGCTTTCTTCAGTGTTTCTCTCTGCTGAGTTAATGTGGGGTGGAGGGCTTCCTCACTTTGTAAAGCCCGGGATTGACCTCTGCCTTAAATTACAAAGCCCACAGAGCACTCAGCTCTTCCTGAAGGTGCTCAGCGTTTCTGCTTTAAGAGCGAGAGCGTGTTTTCCTTTCTTATCAGCCGCAGGAAGCGAATGGGAAGCTCTCAGCCGTTCCCCTAACAACCCCCTGTCAAATTATTATAATGCATTACAGCCAACTAAAGCATCTGTGCAATCTCTACCGTGATTCCAATGCCATATGAATGAATCATAATTCAATAATTAAATGAAATAAAGGATTGATTTCACGGTAAAGCAGGTTAACGACACTGCGTTGAGTAACTGATATCTGTCAGCAAAACCCATTAAAATGTGACTTTAATAAATTAATAACTGAAATTAAATTTTAATATGTTGTTATAGGGAAAAAAAATCTTATCCAAATTGATTTTGACAAAAGCATCTGTTTAAATTCACAAATTTGTGTTTTATTAAATGTTTTCGTTTTTCTCCTTCAAATGCATTAGGCTATATGGACATTTTTATTAATAAATAAATAAATACAATTAATATGTGGGCAGAAAAGTTCGTTTTTGTCTTATTTTCTTTATTTCTCTCTTTGTATAGGCCTATATAAATGAATTCAACACAACACAATTAGATAAAATAAATAAAATAATAACAAATAATTACAAAAAGAACACTTAAAATCGTAAAAATATATATAATTGAAAAAAAAAAATAATACTTTAAAACGGAAAAAAGTAATTTAATGTATTCTATTTATTTTTTTTATTTTTAATTATATATATATTTCCTGCCAACATAAATTTTCACTTATTTAATTAGTCACTTTCACACACACACACACACACACAAAAAATAATAATAAGACCAAACCTTCTCAAAGTCTTTAAATGTTAAAAACTTGCAGTAATTTACTTTTAAAGTCACCTTTAAAAATGCAAAGAGGCGTTTCGATGTAGCCTTCATCACCGCGCATCTGCTGAAGAATCGTGTCGAATCTATTTACTTTTGCACGGATACAATCAACGTCGCAGAGCCTGGAGGAAAACTAAACGAGACAATAATAAGGCGTAGAGTTGTGTCGCAGCAGCAGCAGACTGCAGTGTGTGCGTGAGACGCGACGCGATGCTTATCAGCGCTGCAGCCGCGGGGCGTTGAAGCTGCACAAACGCGCCTTTGATCGGTCAAGAGGAAGCGCTCTCGCGCGCTATTTCTGGCTCACCTCTGCTCTTTTGTTTCTGTCAAGCAGCAGGTGAAGGTGTTGAAGATCAGCCCAGAGAACACAAGCCCTGATCACAGACTGAGACCAAACAGCAGCTCCTGGAGACACTGATCACTACTGGAATTTTTTTTTTATATTATGATTTTACTAAAAATGTAAATATTATTTTATTTTTTCCAATCCGAAATTGCTAGTAAATTTCATAAAGAAACAGCATTAAACTAAATGTGTAATTTTGAAGAAGGACTGAAATAGTAGGCTATTTTCTTGTTAAACATACTCCAATAATATTTGTTTTATGTACAACTGTGAAAATAATTTTTTATAGTGCTTTAACCTGACTGCATTCTTTAAATAATAATAATATTGATAATAATAATAATTCATTCATTATTTTAAAAAAAAACGAACTCGCTTAATTTGGTAAATTATTTATAATAGTAATAATATTAATTATTAATATTATTATATTATGATTATACTATTTGAATTGTATAGCCTACTATTTGATTTATAAAAGATTAATATATTATTTCATTTAATATGTAAAATAAATTTTTTAGATTTCATAATAAAATGTAAAAATTAGAGTATTTAGTTAAATAGCTTTTATTTGTTTTTTATTTATTTATTTAATTTTCATAAATATTTAGGGTTGTACATAGATTATTCTTAGACAAAACATTAGCATATTTTTTCAATTTTTTTAAAATGTTCATAAATACTTAGGGTGTTCAGTGTTTATTCTCAAACACTCTTTATTATATTCACTTTAAATTATAAACGGTATGCTGTATGTTAATTAGAAATAACTTACATAATAATGTGAACCTGATCATTTGCAAACCATTAAATAAATCCCCATCATCACCCAAAGGATTGTGTAAGAGCTGAAGAACACAGCTCCACACACACACACACACACACACACACACACACACACACACACACACACACACACACACACACACACACACAGCGTCTCTGTCATTAGCAGCAGTGTTGTTCTGATGTGCTGACAGCTTCGCTGGGGGTTGTTGTGTTAATTTGTATTTTACCTTCCAAACTCGTATGACTTCCTTTTGTCTGTTAAATAAAAAGGAAGCTATTTTGAAGTATTCTGGAAACCAAACCGATGCCGAATTGACTTCCACTGCATGGAAAAAAAGACATTTATCTCTGTTCAACAGAACAAAAAAGTCTCACAATTCTAACTTTAATTCTTGCCATTCTGATTTTTTCTTTCTTTCTCAAAACTGTCAGATACAGACACAGAGTTGCACTAAAAAAATCCAAATTGTGGGATAAAATGTTACAATTACCTTTTTTTATTAACTATTATTTTAATATGAAGGCATCCAGTCACTGCGGTGTATGTTATCTCACAATTCAGATTTTTTTAACCCCTCAGAATTGCAAGAAAAAAGACAGTAACACAATTTCATTCATGATTTTCATGCATAATGCACAAAAGACACTCTTTTACAAAAAAATACACAGACAGTCTCTCTGACATGCAACCCTTTCAAAAGGTACAACTTTCTACCGTATTCACCTATTAAAGTGTTCATATTAGCACCTAAAGTGTTGATATCAGTAGCTTTTGCACGCCTTTCTCTGAGTGTGTGGATCACTGTGATGGTAGAGTCTCGCTCTTCAACGTCCTGTTTGTGTTGAATTCCAGTCTCGTCTTCCTGAAGGAACTTCACACACACAGTGCATGAATCGCTTTATCTGTTTGACCAAATCTACTCAAACACGCACACAAACTCACATAAAAGCATGGAAATGATCTGAATAACACACCACATGAACATCTCTGCATTAAGAGCATTTTCAGTGTGTGATGATGCATTTGCCAGAATGTGCAGAGCTGCATCCCACAATGCATTGCACTTGAGCTAACCTGCTATTGAACTGGATGTTATATTATTTCCTTTAAAAAAATGTACAGGTATATTTACACAAAAATGCAAAACTGTTTTCATTTCTGAGATGATTATGTATTATGCCACTTGAATTAAACATGTGACATAATGCATAATGCATGTGTTTTAAAGCATCTGGTGTGTGAGAAATATGAGCAGTTGCAACTGACAGATCATTCAAGAGTTTGGGGTCAGTAAGATCTGTATTTTTATTAAATAAATTAATGTTTCTATTCACCAGTAAAGTGCCAGTAAAGAAATTTGTAATGTTACAAGAGATTTATATTTCAAATAAATGCTGTTCTTTTGAACTTTCTATTCATCTGTGAATCTTGAAAAATAAAATGCATCAGTTTCCACAAAAAAAATATTGTGCAGCACAACTGTGTTCAACATAATCAGAAATGTGTCTTGAGCAGTAAAGCATCATATTTTCCTGATTTCTGAAGATCATGTGACACTGAAGACTGGAGGAATGATGCTGAAAATACATTTGCACATCGCAGAAATAAATGATTTTTTTTTTATATTCACATAGCAAACACTTTTTTGAAATAATAAAAATATTTCACAATTTTACAGATTTTACTGTAATTTGGTCAAATAAATGCAGCCTCAGTGAGCAGAAGTTTTTACCGCCCCCAAACGTTACTGCAAATATCACAGGAATGACATTCACACTAATGGTTTAGGAATAGACTGTGTTGTAACCCAAGCCCGGGGGGTGTTTGCTTGCCAGGTTTGGTCTCGGTGGCACGCGGGTCGCCCCCTTCTGAGGGCAGCGGAGGGTTACTGAGGAGAGGAAAGGGGCCGGTGTGACCCCGGAGAGATGGACCCTAGCCGCCCCGGTCCGGCCAATGTGTTCTCAATCAGAGGAAACACAAACAAGGCTCTGATTTGCAGAAAGGCCACAGATCTGGGGGATCCTGGACCAACGCCACCCACCACACATCAGCAGCACACATCCCTCCTGGAGAGACGGAGGAAGAGAAAGAAAAGGAGGAAAGGAGAGGTAAGAAAACAAACACCTTGGTTTCTAACAAGAGACAGAAGCGCCGGCCGCCCCACGCTCTCTCAGGGTGCGACACGGCCCGGCCTGAGTTAAACCAAACAAACAAATGCACGGTTAAGAGCCTGCCATCACTAATGAGTGACAGATGACAGGTAACGACTTCTGTCACAACACGGCAAAACACAGCAGCGCAGGTTAGTGCACAAGACAACACAAAAAACAGTGCAATGCTGAATTAACACTGCCACTGACAAAACCAGTCGTAAGGGTCAATTTCTCAAAATGTAGATTTATACATCATCTGGAAGCTGAATAAGTAAGCTTTACTTTGATGTATGGTTTGTTAGGATTGGCTGAGATACAACTATTTGTAAATCTGGAATCTGAGGATGCAAAAAAACCAAAAAAAACCTACAACCCGAATTCCGGAAAAGTTGGGACGTTTTTTAAATTTTAATAAAATGAAAACTAAAAGACTTTCAAATCACATGAGCCAATATTTTATTCACAATAGAACATAGATAACATAGCAAATGTTTAAACTGAGAAAGTTTACAATTTTATGCACAAAATGAGCTCATTTCAATTTTGATTTCTGCTACAGGTCTCAAAATAGTTGGGACGGGGCATGTTTACCATGGTGTAGCATCTCCTTTTCTTTTCAAAACAGTTTGAAGACGTCTGGGCATTGAGGCTATGAGTTGCTGGAGTTTTGCTGTTGGAATTTGGTCCCATTCTTGCCTTATATAGATTTCCAGCTGCTGAAGAGTTCGTGGTCGTCTTTGACGTATTTTTCGTTTAATGATGCGCCAAATGTTCTCTATAGGTGAAAGATCTGGACTGCAGGCAGGCCAGGTTAGCACCCGGACTCTTCTACGACGAAGCCATGCTGTTGTTATAGCTGCAGTATGTGGTTTTGCATTGTCCTGCTGAAATAAACAAGGCCTTCCCTGAAATAGACGTTGTTTGGAGGGAAACATATGTTGCTCTAAAACCTTTATATACCTTTCAGCATTCACAGAGCCTTCCAAAACATGCAAGCTGCCCATACCGTATGCACTTATGCACCCCCATACCATCAGAGATGCTGGCTTTTGAACTGAACGCTGATAACATGCTGGAAGGTCTCCCTCCTCTTTAGCCCGGAGGACACGGCGTCCGTGATTTCCAACAAGAATGTCAAATTTGGACTCGTCTGACCATAAAACACTATTCCACTTTGAAATAGTCCATTTTAAATGAGCCTTGGCCCACAGGACACGACGGCGCTTCTGGACCATGTTCACATATGGCTTCCTTTTTGCATGATAGAGCTTTAGTTGGCATCTGCTGATGGCACGGCGGATTGTGTTTACCGACAGTGGTTTCTGAAAGTATTCCTGGGCCCATTTAGTAATGTCATTGACACAATCATGCCGATGAGTGATGCAGTGTCGTCTGAGAGCCCGAAGACCACGGGCATCCAATAAAGGTCTCCGGCCTTGTCCCTTACACACAGAGATTTCTCCAGTTTCTCTGAATCTTTTGATGATGTTATGCACTGTAGATGATGAGATTTGCAAAGCCTTTGCCATTTGACGTTGAGGAACATTGTTTTTAAAGTTTTCCACAATTTTTTTACGCAGTCTTTCACAGATTGGAGAGCCTCTGCCCATCTTTACTTCTGAGAGACTCTGCTTCTCTAAGACAAAGCTTTTATAGCTAATCATGTTACAGACCTGATATCAATTAACTTAATTAATCACTAGATGTTCTACCAGCTGAATCTTTTCAAAACTGCTTGCTTTTTTAGCCATTTGTTGCCCCCGTGCCAACTTTTTTGAGACCTGTAGAAGGCATTAAATTTTAAATGAGCTAATTAAGTGGATAAAAGTGTAAAATTTCTCAGTTTAAACATTTGCTACGTTATCTATGTTCTATTGTGAATAAAATATTGGCTCATGTGATTTGAAATTCCTTTAGTTTTCATTTTATTAAAATTTAAAAAACGTCCCAACTTTTCTGGAATTCGGGTTGTATCTACATACTGGGAAAATCACCTTTAAAGTTGTCCAAATTAAATTCTTAGCAATGCATATTACTAATCAAACATTAAGTTTTGATATATTTACGGTAGGAACATGATCCAACATGATCACCAAACAGTGACACCAAAATGTTACACTGAAACCAAAAAACACCTTGAAATAGTGCACAATGCTGAATAAAGAGTGAAATATGTCACAATGGTTAAATGGGCAGTGGTGGTCACAAGAATTGTCGTGAAAACAAAAAAATGCTGCAAACTGAAACCAAAACTCTACAGATTTCATCATTTTTAATATCACTACAAAACAGATCACTAACTCCACCTGACATAAGACAAAGACTGGATTTAAAAACAAATAAAAACAGCACAAAATGGTGTGAAATGCTGAATTATTATATATGCATGTTTATAAAAATGGCTGATTCTGGTCATGCATCACTGTCTTCACGGGCAAATTGCTTTATTTTAATCATGGCAATGATTTCAAAATCTTCAATATCAACACAAACCCTAATTGAGATAGAATAAACATTTCACTCAATAGCAGCTAAAAACCCTGCACAAAATGATGTAAAATGCTGAATTAAGAGTGAAACGTGTCACAATGGTCAAATTTGTTAAATGCATCAGTGATAGAAATTATAGACACCAAAATGTTAAACTGTGTAAACTGTGTTAAACACATGTTTTAAATAAAAATAAAAAGTTGGGTCAAAACTGAATGCGTTTCGGTATAGTGGATCTCTGCAGTCTGTCTTAAAGTGACAGCAGCTAATTTACCTGCTTCTGTCTGTCATTGAAGGGATAGTTCACCCAAAAATGAAAATTACCCCATGATTTACTCTCCCTCAAGGCATCCTAGATGTATTTGTCTTTCTTCGTTCAAGCTAATCCAATCAGCGTTATATTAAAAATGCTGTGACTCTTCCAAGCTTTATAATGGCAGTGAATAGGTGTTATTTTTCAAAAGTCCAAAAGAAGTCCAATAAAGCACATCTATCCATCATAAAAAGTGCCCCATACAGCTCCGGGGATGTCCTCCTGAAGCAAATCAATGTGCTTTTCTAAGAAAAATATCTATATTTAAAACTTTTATGATGGATGGATGCGCTTCATTGTACTTCTTTTGGACTTTTGAAAAATAACACTGCCATTATAAAGCTTGGACGATATAACTCTGATTGTATTTGTCTGAAAGACGAAAGTCATATACATCTAGGATGCCTTGAGGGTTAGTAAATCATGGGGTAATTTTAATTTTTGGGTGGGTGAACTATAACCTTTTAATGACAGACAGCAGCAGGTAAATTAGGCTGCTGTCACTTTAAGACCAAATACACAAATCCAATATACTGAAATGCATTCGGCTTTCACCCAACTTTTGATTAAACATTTTTGAGTGAATTATCCCTTTTGAAGGAATCTCTTAAAGAATCCATTCATATTTGATTCATAGACTGAAGACTGTGTTTTCGTTATACACTTGAATTTTAAATCTGTGTAGTATTTCTTCACTACTGTAGCCTGAAATTGCAAGTTTATTTGATTACTGTAGCCTTTCTGTTCTATTGTGTTTAGAATTTGCTTCTTTGCTCTAAGTTTTAATAAAAAGAATAAAATGAAAATAGCTAAATTTCTCATACCATGATATATGATGTATATCTCAATAGAACAATATATATACAGGGAAGAAGAGGAAATTGAGCGTATCCTGCAGAGACGAGTCGATTCATCATGTCGAACTCTTTCTGGTTCTGCTGTCAGGCGTGAAGAAGAGCGAGACGCTGTCGTGTTTTGTCTCACTGACTGATAAAATGAGATTATGGTAAAAGAGATGATCTGAAGCACACAGTGGTTTGTCTGAAAGATGGTTACTCATATTATATCATTAGTTCAAAACGTATGTAAACAACACTTCCACCAAAACACCAGTTACTCCACATATTCTTGCTTAGTTATTTTTGGTTACACTTTATTTGAAATTACAGTAATGTTACAGTAATATTAATTACAGACATGTAGGCTGCTTATTGTGGGGTTTGATTGCATGTAAATATGCATAATTTACTGTTATTACTGTCGCACATGTTAGTAATAAAGCTAGTAATAATAACAGGTGCTTATCCAATTTATCTAAGGGAATATTTACAAAATTGGAAAGATTTTTAATTCCTAATATACCAAATCAGAGTATCAAATTATTATTATTTTTTATTATTAAATACATTATTATGTTGATAATGAATGCAAGACCGTATTAAAATGTTTGGATAAAAATAATGACTATATTATTGTTTCTTTAAATGAATGAATAAATAGAAATATATGTTAAGATAATAATTCAATATGTTTAAATATAAAATTAAGCTCATTTTATTGTCTTTGCTGTGAAAGCACACATTATTCATTTATTTATACATCTATGTATAAGGAATTAAAGCAAAATGTTTTTTGCATTTTGACATTATTTTTATGAAATGTAAGTATTTGTCCCACATTTACAATCAATCAATCAATCAATCAACTGCTATTAACTTTTTTTGTGTACAGATGTACAGATGTGTACAGATCTAATTTGTGGAATAAAATTCAGAGTATTTTATTGTCTGTTTGCACACAACATTAATATAGTTATATGTGAAGAAAAGTAGGCTTATATTTTAGAGTTTTGTAAATGCATTTTGTTATTATGTTTATGTAATTTTTTATTTTTTAAGTATTTTTATTTACCATAATGCAATTTTTTTAAATAATTAAATTGAATGAAATGAAATGAAATGAAATTTTACATTTTAAAATTAAAATTAAAATTAAAATTAAAATTAAAATTAAAATTAAAATTTCATTTCATTTCATTATTTAAAAAAAAATGCATTATGGTAAATAAAAATACTTAAAAGATTTTTTAAAAATTTTATGTCACCAAATGTTTTACCTTTTTGGTAATTTTGAGAATTAAAAAAAAATAAAATGAACACTGTTTTATTTTTTATTCAATATTTCTATAGTTTTTGCTGTCAAAGCAGGGATTGTGATGACTGTAGGTTGTGTTGTCAGGTAAGATCATTGCTGGCCATCAGTAGACACAACACTCTTCTCGTGTTTATCATTCCTGAAGCCTCTTTCATCAACAAACTCACGCTGATATACGTTATGAAGCTATTTATAACAGACAGAGAACAAAAAATCTGCTGCGTACACACAAAAAACAGCTTCTGTTGCTACTTTTGTCATCGTTTCCATTTCAAGTTCCATGTAAACAGATGATAATGTGCAGTATTTACGAAATACTAAACCCAAAATAACTCACTCTGGTGATGTCACAGAAATAAGAGAAAAGCAGATTTTGCATTGTTATAATGACTAAACCTGCTGTATTTATTACCTGTCGCACCTCCAGCGAACCCTTCAGCGCAGCTGCGGGAGATTTTCCTTCATTGATGATTCGCCTCATTAATCGTGAAGAGAGAGGAGAGAGTCAAGAGAAGGACAAGGAAGAGAAACAACAGACTGTAAAAGGATCTTAACAGTTGAATTTGTCTATTGAATGCACTGTCGGCAAAAGTAAGACATCCTCATCTAATTAAATGGGTTTGGTTTTTCACTTCCGAATATGCAATCACAGTCTAATGATCTGTCATTCAACTTTGTTCCAGCAACTGAGGATTTATAAATGTTTTCGTCAAAAGAAAGAAATAAGAAATACAAAAAAGGGGAAAGAAGAAAAAAAGCTTTTTGCATAAAGAAAATTAGGATTTTTTTTTTTTTTTTTGCAATGTGGCATTACTCTCGTAAAAAATAAGTAAAGAAGAAAGTTTGTATTTATTTAACCATAATACAAAAACACTAATTTAAACAAATAAATGTATAAGTATTTCAATTACTTTAAGGTGTTTAAATATTTTGCATCTGTAAAAAATGTTTTTACACAATTCCAACCAGGAAAAAAGGAGTTTTTAACAGACTTTGAACCTTATAACTGATTACATGTTTGGTTTCATATATGCTAATTTAGTTCCATTAAAAAAAAATAAATAAATAAATAAATATATGTAATTATTTTCATGAAAAATAAGTACTTTTTACTTACTTTTAATTTTACATAAACACTTAAACAAATAAATAAAATAAAGAACAAAAATAAAACATTTATTTATTTAAATGATGATTAATGTTAATTATTTTATTTATTATTATTATTATTTTTTTTTTTACATATTTCAACCCAGGAAAAAATATTATTTAACAGACCCCTGTCTGTTGACCCCTATAAAGGATTGTAAATTTAGTTTTATATATGCTAATTTAAGATTATATGAACTACACGTACGAGAGCGTCTGTAGAATTGTATTTTTACTGATAGGTTGCTGCTGACCTTGATGAATGCTGTATCTCTGTCTGAGAACATGCTGTGGTTCAGACGCTCGAGAAAACATCTGACGCGCCAGACTCGCTCACACTGACTCCAGCAGATGATGTGCGCTTCATTCCTGATGCTTCAGCAAATATAAAGGAAAATCACAAATGAGATCCCAACATTTCCCATCAAATTCTTTAAAAGGGGTTGATTAGACAAGCATCACTGTTATTATTACCAAAACCCCAAAATTATTTAGAAATTAAGCCTATTTTTAGATTTTTTGTTGTTGTTTTTTTCTGATACATTGACATTATTATCAAAATTAAGAAAAATAAGCATGTTTACAATAAATAAACATATATGTAAATAAAGGTTCCTAGGTGGTTGCTCATTACCTAAAGTAAAATAATAATAATAATAATAATTTGTTGTTAGGTGGTTGCTTGTTGCCAAAAGGAAAATAAAACAAACAAACAAACAAACAGAATGTTGAATCACTTGTCTAAAATAAATAAATAAATAAATAAAATAATGGTTGTTAGGTTGCAGCTTGTTACCAAAAGTAAAATAATAATAATAAAACTTAATAAATAATAACTTGAAGAATCACTTATATCTCAAATAAAATACAGTAAGACAAAACAAAATAAAATAAAATAAACATATAATAATGATGCTTAGGTGGCAGCTTATTGCCAAAAGTAAAAATAAATAAATAAACATCATTTGGAGAATCACTGAAGTCTACAACACAACAAAACAAAACAAAAGTTAAGTGGCTGCTTGTTACCAAAAGTGAAAAGATAAAAAAAGTTAACTGAAGAATCATTGACATCCAGAGCACAAACAGTGCAGGACTAGTAACACAGATTTGTGCACAATTTCAAAACCACAAATCCACAGAAACACAAGTGAAGCAGCTCTCAGCATAAGCATTAGAGAAAGCAGGGCTAATCTCCAGAGAGCCCCGCTGCCCTCGAGCGAACGCTTGTCTTTTACCGTCTGCTGACGGAGGGCCTCGCGCAGGAATGTTAAGCTGCACAGGAAGCGTTCGAAGCGTTGGCTGGAATCAAAGGCAGCAGGTGAGTGACAGGTGAGCAGGACACGCCCCCGGACCCCCGACCTCCAGCCCTGCAGGTGTGCGGCGGCATTGTGCAAAACAGCTCAGCAGATCGTCCCGTGACACCGATGAGGGTGAACGGCCGCAGCTTCAGGTGTCAGGCACACAGAACAGAAAACACACAGGTGAGGCCTCACATCCCACCACAGCGCTGCTCTGTTTCTGACAAACATCGCTGACGTTACTCGTGCTGATCTCAACAAACTCATACGCCTGGGTATCAAACCTGCTAGTGCAATCTGGGTGATTGCTCCTGTGGTGGTTGTTTATTGCCAAAAATCAATAACAACAATAACAACAGAATAAAAAATAAGTGACAAATATTAATGATATTATGAATGAAGCATTGATGTCTGAAAGAAAGAAGACATTACGTTTTGCATAGAGAGAATTAGTCCGATTTTTTTCCTGACATTGTTATGAAATTCTTAAAATTAAGCATGTTCACAGTAAATAAATAAATTCAAAATTTCATTTTGCTCAAAGAAAATCAGGCCTATTTCTACATTTTTTTAATTTAAACTATAATAAAAATTAAGCATATTTAAAATAAATTAATTAATTAATTAAGTGTTGAAAAAAGTGTTATTATTTGATGAGTATTGAATCTGAGAGAAAACTCAGCTAATTCTTTATTACTTTTATTTACATTGACATTATTATGAAAATTATGAGAAATAAGTACATTTTGAACAAATAAATAAATTAAGCCATCATTAGGTTGTTTATTACCAAATGAAAATAAATAAACAAATAAATAAATAAATAAATACTTTTTAAAAACCTTTGAGGAATCATTTATATCTGAAAGATTACATTTTTTTATTTTTGTCCATTGACATTATTATGAAAATTAAGCACATTATAAATAAATAAATAAAGTTGTTGTTAGGTGGTTGCTTATTATCAAAATAATCCTGAGAGGCTGATATTTATATGGTCAAAAAAAAAAATGAATTCTGATGCTCATAACGTAAATCAATGAGATCTTTACAACCGTATACTGACATAAAATTATCAAAATATCCAGTAATAAGGTGAGATTGAAATGATCCAGAAATATAATGCAATGCAATCCAGGGGGGTATTCCAGAAAGCAGGTTATGTGACATACCCGGGTGTGTTTAAGAGTAAGTAAATGGATAACCTCAACTTTCGGTTCCAAAAACGGAGGTAACTTTCAGGTTATGTTAGTTGTCATAGCAACCTCCAGAGCAGGTTATGTTCCAGGATTAGTTCACTTCAGCGAGCCTTCAGTGGGCGTGACAGATACCGCACAACATTATATAATATTAGAATATGTAATATAGCCTATTATATATTTATATACAATATATGATAAATATGAAAACGTGGCTGGAACTGCACTGAATTGAAATCTGCAAAGGCTATTATTTGCTAGCGATGGAGATCCTTATTAGATGAACACCGCGTGTGCTGTCTACTGTTTAACAGGTAATAACTTGGGCTACATTCGATTACAGTACACGATACCACTGTGACATTAGTTTGTTGTACGTGTGTGGCTTATAACAGAGGGAAGTCAAGTTTAATGCAGCTTTCAAAAGACAAAAAATAGCCGATTAAGATTTTATTAATTTTAATACAATCACACCGGTGCGAGTACGTTCAGCAAGTCATATCATCAGCTGCTAAATTCAGATCTGTGATCGCTTGCTGGCGCTGAGCCAGAGATAGATGTGTTTTTACAGCAGTGCGCATTATAACCAATCACACATGATTCTTTGGGGCTTATTAAAGCATTGACCAATCAGAGGTGTTCCGATGAGTCATCGCTAAAATGCCGGTGCTTCCTTCACTCGCTCACTGACTGAATACCTCTTTCTGGCGAATTCTCTCGCAGGAACAACAACGTGCAGATGTGTGTACGAATCTTTAATTAAGATATTGATTTCACAGTGTTGACAGTTTCAGTGATTTTAATGGGAGTTTCTGAGAGTGATATAAAGTCAGTCGTATTAAAAATATGTTATGGCATGACACCTAAATCTGTTACTTAAGTAAACAGACAGGGTTTTATAATAAATTACATAAATTGGAGTAAAGGCTGATGAAATATATACATTTATACACGCACACATACATTACATACATTTTATCTATATATCTAAATAAAAATAGGCTCAGTATATATGACCCAAAGTAACTAGTAACTAACTACTTGAGTAGATTTTTTATCCGATACTCTTTTACTCTTACTCAAGTAACTATTCAAGACTAGTACTTTTACTTGAGTAAATATTTCTAGAAGTACTTTTACTTTTACTTGAGTACAGTTTTTGGGTACTCTACCCACCTCTGTATATATATATATATATATGTGTTAATGAAGAAGCGCTAATATAAGTAATAAATAAAGTAATATATTATTCTAATATGATTATTTCTTTTATATAAGAAATATATATATATTTCTGGCATATATAAGAGTTATCTGTAAATTATGTATTAAGAGGTATGTATAAATTATAAAACACTATGACAAGGTAATGTTTAACATATATATATTTATATATTTTATTTATTATGTTATATCTCACTGCATGGTGTGGCATTTTTCTATAATGTCTAAATTCTAAATCAAAATACATATCTGATATGATTTAATTTATAATTAGCATAAAACAAACAATATAATTCACATTCTCAAGTACTAAAGATTAAATGGAAAAAAATAAAAATGATTGCACAGCCATCAATTAGGTGGCGATATGCACTAAGCATGTAAACAACTAATTAACAAAAGAAGAAGAAAGAAACAGCATGGCGCGCTTTTTTTCCTTAGCGTCCGTTTCTATAGTGACTCGTCGATTCGTCGCTCTGTTGAGAATGTCTTGAGTCTTAACCAGGAGCATACTCTGAGTTGAATTAACTTACTCCCGGACGAGTTTTTGGAACCACATACCTCGAGTAAGCAAGGTTTGGGGTTAATCAACCGAGAGTTCAGGTTTTAGTTCACGGTAAGTTAACCCTGCTTTCTGGAATACCCCCCAGGGCTGATTGAGAGATAAACAAATAAATAAATACTTATTTCATATGTTACTACATTATTTTGCTTCATACATGTTGAGGATGTTGTTCATGGTCCATCCTCGTCAGACATCCGAATCTCTCAGATGATGAGATCCAAGTGTACACAGATATAGATAGAGAGAGAGAATCTGTTAAGGGTTAGATGTCCAGGTCAAAGGTCACAAAACAGTTCACTTACAGCATCCATCACAATGTGATTTTCTGCTAAAGTTTGTGAAATCTTAGCAGATTCTAACACCAGAATTGAATGTGTGTTTTGAACTGATTTGGAAAGGAAGCTGAATATAAATTTGAACGGGAATGATGGGAATAATAATCCACAGATAATTACTCTTTTTTTTATAAATTAAGAGTCCTTCCACCCAATATGAAATATATACACTACCAGTAAAAGATCAGCATTTATCTGAAATAAAACGCTTTTGAAACATTATACATACACCATTCAAAAGCTTGGTGTCAGTATAATGTTTTTAGTTTGTTTGTTTGTTTTTATTCTTTGCTTTTATTCAGCAAGGATGCTTTAAACTGAGCAAAAGTGATGATAAAGACATTTATAACGTTACAAGAGATTTCTATTTCAGATTAATGCTGATCTGAACTTTTTATTCATCAAAGAAACCTGAAAAAAATCTACCTGGCTATATTTATTTTCAATATAAATAAGATTGTCTTTGTAAACAGCACAACAGAAGCTCAGAGATTCAGACGAAGAGCAGATAAAGCTCCCGCTCAGAGCAGATAACCGGAGGAATGTCTCTCTTTCTCTCTCAGCTCTATACGGTCGTGTTCAGACCTGCAGGAGAAATGATCCTCGCTATCACACTGAGAGAGAGAGAGTCTACAGATTAACACGGCTGACTCGAGCTGACGAGGGCTTAGGCCTTCAGACAGAGGATCAGGAGCTTCTGAGCTTCTCCACACACTGACTGGATCATGATTGCTATGCGGTTGCCAGGTTGTTGTGAAAAAAAGAATTTTCGGAAGCTTGTTCAAAAATGTAAGATAAGATCATTTACTAAGATACTAAGATGCTGAAAAAAATCCAAGATGGCCGAAGAGGAAAAAGTAGAGGATTATCAAAAAAACAAAATGAAAAACAAATCAAGCGAGGTTTTTTTTAGCATCAATGATTTTTGAACATGGTTGATGTTGATAAACATTGGTTTTGTTTTTTTCTGTTTTAGTGATTTTTATTTCAGTTTTTTTTAATGTCCATATACTGTAGTTTTTTTCTTTTTGTCATTTTTATAATTAAAAAATAGAAGTCTAAATAATTTTTTTGAATTGTTTTATTTATTATTTTAATTGTATTTAGTATAGTACTTTGAGTACTCAAAGCTAAATGAAAACAAATTATTTTTATAATTGAAAAATGTCTAAATAGTTTTTATTATTATTATTTTTTTATTATTTTTATTGTATTTAGTTTAGTACTCTGAGTACATAAAGCTAAATGAAAACGAACTATTTTTATAATTTAAAAAAAGTCTATATAATTTTTACAATTTTTAAATAAGTTTAATTGTATTTAGTTTAGTACTTTGAGTACTTAAAGCTAAATTAAAACAAACAAAAAAAAAACATTTTTTTTATATTTTAGTTTTTCAGTTAACATTTTGTTTTGAGTAATGATTTTAATTTTGGATTTTAATTTTTATTTTATTGATTTCTTTAGTTAACGTTAGCATAAGAAAGGTTGACTAGAGATATAGTTACTTAACACTCAGCATGCAGTATTAATAAAAATAGTTCTCAGTCCAATTATAAATGACTGTTATTTTAGATATTTTGTGTGTGCTGTGCATTTCTGTTTTCAGATACAGTATCATTGTCAGTTTGTGTCTTTGTTAGAGTTAGTGTGCTGCCTATGAAGGGAGCTCCCTATTTAGACAGCGAGACGAGAGCATTCAGCCTTTCTCTGAACTGGGAAAATTCCCCTCCACTCATCATCATCATCCTCATCATCATCCAGCCGCAGCTCAAGGATGAATCAATGAAAGCCAATGAAGGAACAAAAGCGCGCCCACCTCTCGTGCTCCGTGTCTGATGGAGAGGATGATGCTGGCGATAAGGGCTCGAGGCGGGTGTGAACTGCTGGGTTCAGCGCCTGAACTCCGTCCACACATGCTGGTATTCGTGACAGACTTCCAGATGGCAGATTTGTCTGGAGTTTGAGCTGGGCATCTCGGGCTTCCCCCACCGGCGCTGCAGCAGATCAGCGGCTGATAAGCAGCTATTTTCAGAGGCGAAAGAGTGTGAAACACTTCAGAATACTCCACAACATCAACCAGAATCAATCTGGAGACAAAGAAAGCTCTTCGAAATGGGTAGGCAATTAGAAAACTAGGTGAAAAAAACAATGCTTTTGGTGGTTAATATCATGCAGTTCCATGAAAATACCATGATGCTGTTTATAAGCACCCACACCTGCAGTAACTGTGAGCAGCATGCTTAATAAATTAATATAGGCTAATTAGTAGTGATGACAGAATACCTAAAGCTACAGGTAACTGTTGTTTTTGGTGGAAATACATTGCATGTATGCAAAGAAGTAAAAAAAAAAAAAAAAAAAAAACCTTTTTTACTATAACATCCCAGCGGACAGAGAACATTCTCAGAGAATTCTGGATAAGTTATGGACAAATACTATTCCAGCAACGTTCATTCAAAGTTTCTGATCTTTAGATTTTTCGAATGACAAAAACATTATTCATGGAACGATGTTTTCATCTAAAGTTCCAGTTGGAATGTTGTTGTTTTTTTAAATGTTACTTGTTTCAGAACTTTCAGACAAAATTCAAAAGTAACATTTTTTCCATGGAATGTTGCGTAAAAAAGAACAATCACAAATCTGGAAACGTTCAGAAATGAAGTTTTCAGAAGGGATTGGGAATATTTTTTTCAGAAATTGCGCTAGACAATCGGCAATAATTGGACTGTGCATGTGAGAAGCATGATTAATGGCTTGGTTTATGGACTAATTAGTGAAGTGGCTAACATTTGGTCACTGTACGCAGGAGTTTTGATAACAGGCTTTAGCAGATTACACTGCAGAGGAGCTCAGTGTGTGTTCTGTGTTCTTCACAGCAGCTGTGTCTCAGGGCCACCCAGGTGTTCCTGCCACAGTCAATCGGCCCTCATTCCCAGTCGGGCCCCCAGTGACTCCCAGCAGCAGGTGTCAAAAGCCAGAGGAAGGAATTCATTCTTAAGGGTGTGAGCTGATGCTTCTGTTTCCACTGTCACTTTAACCAGAGCCAGTTCTGCTGCGATGATCGTGTGAGAGTCTGCTGTCCAGCTTCAGAAGAAGAGATTCAGTTGACTGTCTGAATGGAATAATAAATTGCATAAATGAACAAGTGCATGTAAACATCTGGATTCTGTATTATGACTCACTTGTGAAGGATAATCATACAACAGCCTTTGCATCATGAGCATCTATGATGCATTTAAAATGCATGTTTAACTCTCTCCTTTAAATAAAAAAAATATAAAAAATAAATAACATTTCAATAAAAATATAAGATTTATTCATAATATAATATCAAATGAAATAAATACATAATAAATAAATATGTAAAAATGTATTTAAATAAATTTATAATATTCTCTCTCTCTTTCTCTCTCTCTCTCTATATATATATATTGTTTTTTTAAATACATAAAATACATTTATATTTAGAAATTTATAATATATGTATATACAGTAGTAGTCAATAAGCATTTTGAACTCTTAATAGAGTATTGCTATTTTAAGAAAAAAAAAATACTATGAAAAATGACCAAAATTAGACTTTTTTTCTTATTTGTTTCAAATAGTTTGATAGGATGTATAGCATGCTGTAACTGATGACCATTATAAACAATACAATTACTTTTCTTTCTTTCTTTTTTTTAGTGTCTTAAATTAGCAGTCCTCTATTTCGAGCTTTAAATGCCTGTCGTAATGTGACTTCCTGTCAAAGATCTGGCTCTCGTCCAGATGAAACTCTTATTGAAAGTGCTGGCTGATGACAGCTATTGTATCTGAAATCCGGAAAAGCTTGTAAAAACACTTGTTTCCTGGTTTGTGCGGCTCTTGATGCTCAGTTCTGAGCTTCTGGCTGTTTCACGTCCTGTCAGTGTTTCCCTGTTTAACATTAAACCACAGTCTAGTGGAGAGAACATAGAACTGGGTTCAGTTTTTCACTCAGAAATGACCAGAGCACTTTGAGCAGGTTTTTCAAGAGAATACTATTTAAGTTTTCCTGCTTTAAAATTTCATGGTTAATTCAATAATGTATTACTTGCCCAATTCTTTCAAATTATTTGTGAAATTTTACACTAATTATATATTTAATATATAAATATATATTTATACATACATAAACATTGAAATATATGTGCAAAAGTCTTTATAGGTTTCAGAAAAAACATCTAAGATTATTATAATTTTATTTTTTATTTATGTTTCCCTTTAGTGTGTGTCTTTAAGAAACAGATTTCCAAACATCTCTGCAAATAAAACAATAAATAAATAAATTTACAAAATACACACACAAAAAGGACTTTGCTAAATAAATAAATAAATAAATCATCAACAGAGGTGTGATGTAAGGTTGACATAAAATAATATATTTTAATTAATTTTAAATAATATATAAATATATTGTGTGTTTCTAATTACTAAAAATATATTTTCACTAAAAAATAATCCATAAAAATACTGTACTATTATTAAGTAATTTTGTATGTATTTTTAAAATTATCTTTAAAATATAAACTCAAGAAATGAGAGATATAAGCTTTTTATGAATGTATTATTATTATTTTATTTTACATGCATGGGGTTCTACTTATGGATTTGTCTGTATAATTAATGGATAATGTCCTTGCAGAGATCACCAGAAAAGTTTTGATTTTGTTTTTCAGGGTACATTTATTGAACATTAAATCTAAACCATTTGTCACCTATGTGTAGATATATATATATATCAGAGAACAAAGAGCTCAAGTCATGCTCTCTCTGATGTTCTCTTCAAATGGCAAAAAATATCCCATTGCATCTGTAACCAGGCTGCACTTTCCCCCTTCACCTCAGTAACTGCATCTAAAGCGGCACAGAGTTCAGTCCTGCCAGACTCGATGAAAACTGACGCTTTAACCAGCCCTGACCTCTCTTCTCCTGATGCATGTCATCGAGCGATGCAACATGGCAGTGATCGCAGCATTACCTCAGCGGCGCTCGGGAGGATCAAAGCACACGCGAATCGGCCAAAAAAACTCAATTAGATTTAAAGCATTAAGACGGGGTCTCGGGGCGAGCGAGGGTGGAGGTAAATGGATTTTAATTTAGAAAACAAATTGGTAACCAGTTTATAATGCAACCCAACCCATCCACAGGAGTCAGGGCCGAGATCTCAGGAGACGCATTAGTGTTAGATTTATCAGCCGCGAGTACAACCTGTTTCTGTTTAGTCTTAAAATGAGATTCGGAGGACTTGGCATTCATTTGGGAGAAGTTGCATGAAGGTCGACTTTTAGAAGAGATGCACGGAGCATCTAGATGGATTTTTGCATTAAAAAAAATAAAAAAAACATGCATCAGGTAGAAATGCTGAGAAGTATTACCCTGCTTGGTTCAAGACGGGCCACTGCACAGATGTTGTGTAATATTCTTATGATATTTGTTAATATTCCTGCCAAATCAAGCCCAAAATCATATGCAACATTTAAAGGGAAGAAAATTGTGCCTTGAGCAAAGAAACAAAGACAAGTGGAAAACATGAGACGACGTCACAAATTAGGTGAAATATTTAAAGCAATCTGTGATTTGTTATACTGTGACTTTGACAATTCTTATGATCCGCAGGGAAATATGTGGAGAAGAAACATCACAGATTTTGTGTAATGTTTCCAACAAATCAAGCTCAAAAACACAGGCAGCATTTAAAGGATAGACATCTGTTTAAATCAGGGCTTCTACGGGTTTGAGGAAGATCAATTCAAGACCTTTTAAAGACCTTTTCAGGATCAAGTAAAGAGAGTTTAAAGACCAAACTGAAGGTGCCTAAAGGTTCTTCACATGCAGCGATGCCATAGAAGAACCATTTTTGGTTCCACAAAGAACCTTTCAGACAAAGACCATCTCTTTATAATCTGAAGGACCTTCTTTTGCCACAAAGATGCATTCGTGGAAAAGATGTTAAAGGTTCTTTATAGAAAAAAATGGCATGGTGAAGCACCTTTAGTTTTAAGAGTGTGGGTCAAAAGCTGAACACTGAGCATCTAGATGGATTTTTGCACTGAAATGCATGCGTTAGACAGCTTTGTTAACTTTAGAGAGCTTTAGTGGAAAACTGTTGAGAACAATGACCCTGCTTTGCTCCGGATAGGCCCTTTCTTTGGGCGAACCCTCTGAAATACATCAAATTGGATCAAGATGACATCAATAATGGACTCAAGCTGGAGCTCCGAAGGAAGCAAACGATCCGTACGTTGTTTTATTTTTTTCCTCAATAGCACATTACTATTGCGGACGCCGTCGAGCGGGTGACATCAAACGCCTCGTCACAGATGTCATCACATTGGCGTCTGCAGAGCTGTTTCCTCTTATTCCGGGGCTTTATCACATTACGGAGCACGGTTTTTAAACCCTAAGTCACTCAAGCACCGCGCCAACACCTTAACAAAGCCACAAAATCATGCTGAAAAATGCATTTAAGATGCATAGATATCATGTCTGGTGAGCTGCAGGAGGAAAACAAGAGGTAAACATGAGGAGAACGGCAGATTTTGAGTAATATTTCTACCAAAACCATGCATTTGCAACGTCTAAAGTACTGTTTATAGTATGATCTGCAGGAAAATATGTAAAGGTGAGAAAAACAACATCACAGATTAAAACTCTGACTTTTTATTTCACAAACGTAGGTCAGAATAGCAAGAAATAAACTAAGTGTATATATTTATATATGCATATAAAGTTTAACACTCACATCTGACTTTTCTTCTCAGAAAAGCAAGTTTATAAAACAGTCACAAGTACCTTTTATATTCTGTTATTCTCTGGTAGAAACAGCCTTCCATAGAAATGTAAGAAAAACTGAGAAAAGAGTTTATATCTTGCAATTCTGACTTTTTTCCAGCATAAAAGTTGTGAAATAAAAAAGTCACAATTATCTTTTTTCTTTTATGAAGTCTGCATACATAGTAAACATTTAAAGGACCGATTAAAGCAACATATTTTGCTAAATAGTGACCTTTTTGTTGCTGCTCATGCCATGAGCTGTCAGGAATTCTTTTTTTAATTAAAGAAATCACACACAAAGAAATCTTTCAATCATCACAGGTTTTGTGTAATAATTCTACCAACTCAAGCCTTCAAATGCATAACTTTTAGTGTAGCTTCGTACCACACAAGTGATGTTCTGCATGCATCTGTATTTTTGTCTTGTTTTCCAGTGTCTAAAGATTGTTTATGATTAAAAAAAGAACTAATATGTGCCAGCAGGCACTGAAAAATCAAGCTAATAAAACAAGTTTTCATATATGATTAACTGAAATTTGTTCTTGTTTTAATCCTAAACTCATTTCATTTAGCCCGATTTCTCAGAAGACAAACCAGCTTTAATTTTGCATCTCCAGTAAATGCATTTTAATTTAAGATATTCAGATACTTGAAAACAAGACCAAATTATAATAAACGATACACATTTTTTGCAGTTCATGCAACATTTAATGCTAAGACTTTCTGCTTTCTACGATTTTTTTAAGGCCTTAATTTGAGGAATTATGACTTTGAAGACCTGCAGAGACCCTGTTAAAGCAGTCTATGATGTGCAAAAACATAATGTCACAGACTGCATGTGATATTTCTTCCAAAGCAATGCCACAAACATATGCACCATTTAAAGCACCACTAATGGTTTCAGTGAATCTGTGATGACCTTGCCGCTCCTCATGCCAAGCCACTGTTTTAAGCCCTATGTGTCTTATCTCTGATGCACGTTTAGCCGTCATCTCTGATTATGAGGACTATTGTGAACTCTTTGTCACGTTCTCAAGGTTACTAATCAAATTTCCGTCCGGTTGGAGAGCACAAAGGCTCTCGCTCTTCACGTCATGAGGTCAGCCAGCGTGCCGTTCCTGCATGAAAGCCTATCCTGGTGTTTTGATTCAGCAGAAGTGAATGAATATTGGGCTTCAGGTGGGCGCCATGGCCTTTTCATTACAGGACGCTGACGTCAGCTCTTTTATGTGTAAACTAGGGGCAAATGTTGCAGTGCATTAGTTGAATATTCCCTTAATGGCATTCTGATGTATGAAGTCAAGTAGGAGATGCATTCAGAGCTCTAACACGAGAGTTAAAGTTCAGCGTTTGACGTGAATGATTCCTCAAATCATGAATGAGATACTATTCTAGTTTCCATTAATACTGCAAATCAGTTTTTATTTTTATATTATGTTTTCATTTTAATTTGAAAGTTTTAGTAAGTTTGACGAGTGTTTTTGTCATTTTTAGTAGTTTTTGTTATTTTATATTTGTCTTTTTATACATATATATATATATATGCATAAAACCAACATAATTGGAAAAAAACTAGAAAAAGTAGAATTATATTATTAAAACTGCTTGAATTACCATTTTTGTAAGTAACTTTGAATGAAAAGTGTCTGTCAAATGCATAAATGTAAATGAAAACAAGTGAAATGAAAATCAAAGCCTAATAACCTTTCTGAAATTATAAATCAAACACCTTACAATGTCCATGCATTATGAAGGTCTGTACATTTTTGTCAGCATTATGGTGAGTTTTGCTACCAGATATTTACAAGTGTTAAAAACTGATTTATCGAGGTAAATGAAACACGGATTATTGGAGTATGTTGTTATGAGTAAGAAAATACTGTTTGAGTATTTCTACTTCAAAAAAATAGTTTCCAAACGTAAAATAAATGACTCTTGAAAACAATATTCAAACGCGCGCTGGATATCTTTAAGCATAAATGTGTGACTTTCAAACTGAGGCGAATATCTGATTTGTCAAAGTGTTTATTTTAGCAGAAATGAGTTTTCAGCTGTCCGTCATCGTGAGCTGCGGAGCTGCAGTAACGCGCGCATCCTTCCATTGTGCGCCTGAGCGCGGACGCGGACGCGAGAGTCTCTATCAGGCTTCCTGTCAGTGACGCGCGGAGACGCGCTCGAGTCAAGAGTGTGCCGCGAACGCGCCTCGCAGGAAATGGCCTTCGGATGCAGAGCGAGCGCATTAAAGCACGCGTGGCGGGTCTGGGTTTGTCATTTCATGACCTGTGCCTGACTCTTTCTCAGATCAGGAGACTTAATTGAGATGGACAGGCTTCAACAGTGTCAAAAAAAATATTCATCTCTCGATAAAGTCCATACAGTAGGAGCTATAAAGGAAATGTGGATTGCACCTCATATAATTTGATGAGAAATATTAGAGATTTTGATTAGATGCACTTTTGGTATCTGACCCGAGCACAGTTTGAGACACGAGGTCTTCTTCGAAACTGTAGGAGAGACTCATGTCAGATTACTTTTTCTCTGGAGAAACATCTCAGAACTTCAGTAAATTTCATTTAGAACTTAGATTTACATTAAAATCCTATTAACATTAATATCCATATCCATGCACAATAAAAACAAAATGATTTCTAAGAAAAAAAAAAAATATATATATAAATATATAAATATAAATATATATATATAAAAGTAGAAATAATTGTATTGTTTTTAGAAAATTTTATATATAAATAAGCATTTTTAAAATTTATTTATATGTGTGTGTGCGTGTTGAGTATTTATGCATTCTCAAAATGTATATATTGTTTTTAGATAATCAATCTATCCATCTCCAAAACAGGCCTACAGTTGTTGTTGTTGTTTCTTTACTTTTGAAAATAAATTCTGAAAATAATAGACTTTTATCATGCATTTCTTCTATTTTGTGATAAAGGTCTGTTAAAATCTATTATTTTCAGTTATAGCATCCTAAATCTCTCCGCCTGCGATATCAGCCCTGTTCCCCTTCAGTACTCTTCAAGTCAAGTCAGTTGTATTTGTAAAGTGCTTTATACAATACTGATTGTGTCAAAGCAGCTTTACACTGTTAAACAGAAAATAGTTTTCAAGTCTCTCTGTCAATAACAGAGAGTCATGTTTCAGCAAAAGTCATGATGATGTCATCATCCAATAGCGTCCAGAACTGAGCAAACCAAAGCAGCCAGAACTCTAGAAATGGAGAAAAAAACACCAGTTTCAGTAGGGGAGCCATTTCTCTTCCATCCAGACCAAACCAGCATGGCGTGGTTTCATTCCAAGGCACACATGAAGTGCCCCACACGCGTGTGTTTAATACTGTCAGGCATGTTTCTGCTGTGGAATTGCTCCTGCGTGGTGGCCTTCAGAGGGCTTGTAGGCGTTTGTATGGCTGATATGCGCAGATCTCTAACTGGACAGCTGTCTGTTCCTCATGTTCTCATAATAAAGATAGAGAACGCCTCACACGCAGATAAGAAGCAGCCAGATACCTCCGGGTGGAGGAATGAGAGATACATTAAAGATCATAACCACCAACAAAACACTAAAGTACTCCGTCTGGTTCTGTGAAATCTGAAAGACAAAAGCAGAGTGTGAACTCAGGAGATCCGCTTAAGATGTTTTAGTTGTCTAGTCTAAAACTAAAAGTGTCATAACTCACTGAGGTTATTTGGGGAGACGGAAAACGTCTTCAGTGCACTACAAAATAAAATAAAAAAGGACTGTTATCTTGCTGTTCTGAGCTCAGCTGAAGGACCTTGTCGCTTGGTCGAATAGTAAATAATCAGAAGCACACTTTACTCACACAAACACTGGTGTCAGATAGAGTTGTGTGAATATTAATCAAGCTGTGATGGTGTAACTGACCGAGTCCAGACGGTGAGGGCAGCTGGAGTGACTCTGCTGGAGCTCGTTCACAGCTGCAGATCCATCATTAACCTCGTTCTCCATCAACAGCTCACTAATGAGTGCTCAGGAAATCCCTATCACTGCGGCCCTCTGGGAAAATCACTCCCGATGACCGGCACCATACAGGCCTCCGACGACAAACCCCAGTCATCTACACCTGATCCAGTGTGCATTACCCATAAAACCCTCCAAGCGAGTGTAAACCTGCATGTAAATGGCATCAAAATAAACTCTTCTGATTTACTTGTGCAGAACTCAGCACAATGATGCTAAGGTTTCATAGCAGTTTTCTGCATTACATCACAGTTAAATACTGTTGATTTGATATATTACAAACAACTCTGTCCATCCTCACAGTGTCCTCAAAGTAAAAATGTAATGGACAAAAGTAAAAAAAAGTAAGGAGCTGAGAGAAAAAAGGGGGGGGGGGGAGTAAAGTAAAGTAAAAGATACTAAAAGTTTAAAAGATTAAATGTAACAGACATTAAAAGGAAAATACATTTTAAAAAAGACGTTTAAAAAGTAAAAGACAGAAAAAGGTAGAAACTAAAGGGTTATTAAAAAGTAGGTGTTAAAATAAAAGATACCAAAACTTAAAGCTTAAAAAAAGATTAAGATTAACAGTAAAGGAAAATAAAAAATGCTGGAAGTATAAAAAAATGAAAAGACAAAAAAGTGAAAGTAAAATGTTTTTAAAAATGCAGAAAGAGAACAATTAAAAAGTAAAATGAACAAAATATGCTGACAGTAAAAGATTAAAAAGTTTAAGACAAAGTAAAAGTAAAAAAATGCTGAAAGTGAAAAAGAAAAAGAAAATGACAAAAAGTGAAAGAAAAAAACTAAAAGATGCAGAAAATGAAAGACTAAAAAGAAAATTAAAATGTTAACGTAAAAAACTAAAGATGCTAAAAGTAAAAGATTAACAAGTAAAAAAAAAGTTTTAAGACTTACAAGTAAAAGACACAGAAGAAGAAACTAAAGGACATTAAAAAGTAGGCGTATAGATGCCAAAGCTTAAATAGACCCAAAAAAAGTAAAGGACATTAAAAGTGAAGACAGTAAAAGTCACGAGGGTCCGCACAGATCTCAGTTCCCAGGTCCTCTATCAGCGCTCTGGTTTAGACTGCATCAGCTGAATGTCACGCCGCCCGGTGATCAGATTCCTCTCTCGTCTCTCCCACACAGATAGAAGAGACCGCAGCTGCGCTCCGTCTCCAGCCGACCTTCACCCGCTGCACCAAACCCAGAAAACCTCATTCTGAAGATGCTTTCACACACATAACACACAACACTGTGAGCCGCTCCGAAGCCCGAAGGTGATTCAATAACAGTTCTTCACTCTTCTTTATGACACAGAATAATCTAAATTGTGACAGAATTGTGAGATAGAGTAGCTATTGCATATTTTATTTATATTCTTTTAAATTCTGTAGCAGAATAAGCTTCCAAAGGTTTATTTTCCACACTAGAAATGGAGAGTCAAGTCAAATGCACACTCACAATTGTAGCATTTTTGATGTTTTTATTTATAAAATGTAACGTTGAAGGCGTTTCATTGAAAATTCAAATTCAACTATTTTTGTGCTTCATATGGAAGCTTAATTATGACAAAATAGAAAAGGTAATTGCACTTTTTATCTCACAATTTCTTGCAATTAGATCTCATCTTATTTCCTTGTTTTTCAGAATTGCAAGACATAAATTTAGAATCGAGATGTAGAAACTCAATTGCAATGTATAAACTCAAGAACTGAGAGATATAAACTTGCATTTCAGAGAAAAAGCTCAGAACTGCGAGATATAAACTATGCAGAGATACACAATTGTAGCATTTTTTACGTTTTTATTAATAAAATGTAACTTCGAAGGCGATTCAATGACAAGTCTTCACTTACTAATGGTTCAGAGGAAACGATTAGACTTTGTTTACTGCTGAATATCACTGAACGTCTTCCTTCCGTCGCTTTATGAAGTTTGTCAGACAACATTTGGCCCGACTGTGCCGTGTAAACAGATTATAAAACACACTTTGATCAGAACATCAGCCGTTCAGCTCATGCAACAGCAAATTACTTTGAGAAGTTGACAGTGTAACATGCCTTACTCGATCTAAAACAACTGAAACTTAACTGGAAGAATTTAAGTTGCGATAAAATTGCAGCACTGCGTCAGTGTCTCATCAATGGATGCTCTGCAGTGAATGGGTGCCGTCAGAATCTGTGCAGATTTCTCTCCTGATTCAGACCAGAACACTTTTAAACTGGAGGAAGTTTTTTTAATAAGTTACCACAAGACCCTGTCTTTAATTTAGTGAGTGGCAGGGCTGCATTAAACAGCGATTTAATAATACAGCGATTATCAAATAATAAAGGCTGTGATTTAATAAGTAATTAAGTAAATGTGCTACGAGTTTATTTATTTGATTGAAAAACTACCAAATGAAAAGCTTGATTGTTTAACGTTTGAAAATGACAAAATTAGGATGTAAATATTTGTGCTGTAATTTTTATTACAAAATTATTAATTAAATTATTTATTTTTTTATTAAATGCAAATTTTTATTTTACAGTAGAATAGCGTGATTACATTTTATTTCTTATTTTAATAATTTTTATAATAATCTCTATAAAAAATAAAAGGATGGTACACAACAAAAAACAAATCTTTATTTGAAGTATATTAAAGATTTCGAATTTTTGCCATAGGAAAAAAAAAAAAAAAAAAAAAAATATATATATATATATATATATATATATATATATATATAGGTGTGTGTGTGTAATTTTCTAAATATAATGCATTTTATATAAAATGTATTTTCTCTCCATTTATTTGAGGTTTATTATTATATATATTATTATCACAATATAATAATCACAGAAAAACTTTAAAAATATTGCAATAGCAGTTTTTCCAGTATCGAGCAATTAAACTAAAAAATGATGCACATTTATTTAAAAAGTTTGATCAAGCTTGATCAAGTAACCAGTCAAATTTGTGGTACTTCTGCTTCTTTTGACACACTGGAAATGGAAGTTCAAGTCTAATGCGCAGTGCATTGTGGGATGCATGGTTCCATGTTTTGCTATAATTGCACAAACTGCACACAGCAGGTAAGAGTCTTGGTGAGATGAGGAGTGTGTGATGGAGATGCTGTGTGACCGTCTCCCTCTGCTGGCTCTGTGTGTAGTACACTTCATCCACTATGAGGCACTCAAATGCATGATGGGAAATCAAGCTAAACTGCTGTTCAGATAATCCTACTGCACACTGCCAGCTGCTTACAAGGAACAGTATAAGAGACAGTGTGCACAAACAAACAATGCGTTATCTGGTTGTACACTGTTTGGTCTCTCAGGTATATTTGTGCACTGTGTAGTTTGCATACTGTCCACTGTAAGAGTAACACAGTTGTGCAATTTAGTTTAGTTTGGTTCAGAAATCATTCGCTTCACCACTCAGTGTTATTTTAGAATGAAGATACTACTGAAGTTGAACTGTTTTAAAAAAAATTTTTCAATGTAATTTTAAAGTTTTAGTAATTTTAATGAGTGTTTTTCTCACGTTCATTAGCCTCAGAGTTTTTTTTTTTATTTAATATTACTCAGGGTTATTTTAATATATTTTTATTAAATTTGGGGATTTTTTTATTTATTTTCCATTTTAATTTTAGTTTTTTTTTATTATTAAGCAATGTTCATTGTTTTTTTTTTGTATTGAGATACTAGAATAGTTTTTAATTAATATTTTGAATATGTTTTTATTTTTTTGATTTTCCATTTTAATACATAATAATAATAATTGAAAATATAATTTAAATAAAATAATATAAGTCAAAGTTTTAGTAGTTTTGTTGTATGTTTTTGCATTTGTTCAATGTTATTATAGTATTGGATTAATATTATAGTTTTTATTAATATTTTGAATCAGTTTTAATTTTTTTGATTTTCCATTTTAATTTTAATATATAACAATTTAAAATACAATAATTTTTTGCTGTTAAAGAGCAAATATAAAAAAGAATCATATACTCTAATTATTGAGTATATAATATATTAATATATACTTTTATATTTTTTTATGGTTTTCTCAAGATAATAGATGCAAATAATTTTTCTTTTACAAAATTATCACATCCTTTTATTATTATAAATTATAATTAATATTATATTATTATAAATTATTATTATATTATAATAATTTTGGCTGATAATAGAAAGCAAACAGACAAAAAAAATAATAAAAAATGATCATATGTTTTTAATATTATAAAGGTATTTTTTTGCGTTTTTTGGCTGATAACAAAAGCAAACAAAATAATAATCATATTAAATAACTAAATTAAATTAATAAAAAAATGTATATTAAATGAAAAATAATGAAAGGGTTAATAAATATCAGATGATTTTATTATTATTATTATTATATGTTTTGTTTGGCTGATAAAAGAAGCAAATGTTTTCATAAAAAATAATAAAAATTATCATGATTTTGTTATTATTATTATTTATTATTATTAGTTTTTTTTGGCTGTTAATGAGCAATATTTTAAAAATCAGATGCTTTTATTTTTATGATTATTTCTTTGTTTTTTAGCTGATAATAGAAGCTAATGAAAAAAAGGCTGTATCATATCGAAGAAGAAGAGAATATGACAGTGAGAATTATAGATTCCAATAATATTTAATCTTTTTTCAGTATTTTTGATCAGCAGAAGACCTTGCTCCTGGCATCCAGTCTTCTTTATGACCCTTCTTCTGTCCACTGTCCGTCACGCATAAATACAGTATATAGTATATTATAATTTTGTGAAGAAATATTAGATATTTTATATATTTTAGGCATGTTAGCTTTGTGCCAGTATTTTTCATATCCCTCTATATCAGTTAGACAGTTAGACTCAAGCTTTACATGTATTGATATTATTTATTTTTTATCCAAAGCGACTTTTAAGATCAGTATTTTTTTGTGCGTCCTTGGTATTAAAACAATTAAAACTCCTGGTCTATAATAAGCAAATTTGGCCACCTATTAAGTAATTCAAGAAATATATAGAGAGCTCCAAACGTTAAACTGTAAGAATGTTTTGCGTACAGTAGCCACGGGGCCGAGATTAAAGCATAGATTGGATTTGTTTACCAAAAAAGACATAACAAATTGAGTTTACCGCGAGCTCGATCGGGACAGGCCTGCGCGTTCGTGTGTTGCGGGGACGCGCCGCGCGTTCAGTGGCTCAGTGGAAGTGTTTCGGATCGACCGCGCCGCGCTCAGCTGCTCTCCGAAACCAAGTGTCACCTCGCCGGCCTAAACATGTCCAAACTGGAGCAGATCCTTATCCTAGATCCCCCAAACGACCTGAAGTTCAGAGGTAAGTGAGGAACGCGGACGGTAGCCGTGTTTCGGTGAAGTGTAAGCGGGTTAATGCAGGAAGGGAGCACAGGCCGCGCTGGATCCCCGAGCTCGAGTTTACTGACAGGCGGCCGCTCCTGTTCGCGAGTTCCCTGCACACGAACCGCCGCTCACCGGCGACACTGAGGCGAAGCGCACCGGGTGTCGGTTCAGTTTTGATCTGCAAGGCTGGCTAGCACTGTCAGATCATTTCCCCGGGGTAAAATAGAAATGAAGGTGTTCGGTGCTTACGTGGATTCGTTTCAATAAAGAAACAAACATTTACAATAAAGTCCTGTGACTGAACCATGATATTATTTATATTTATTATATAATTGTTTGTATGGTGCTGCCCTTATTTAAGGATAAGTGACATTACCATGGTATTATTTCAAGTATTTTAGAGCAGATTTTTTCTTAAAGTGTGTGTGTGTGTGTGTGTGTGTGTGTGTGTGTGTATATATATATGATATGCAAAATTATATTATATATGTGCAAGCTTCCCCATCCTACAATTAATAAAAGCTATCTCTGTAGTTTCTTGTATAAAGACACAATCTAAAATATTATTTTAAAGTATGTTTTTATCTTTTATATTTATTTATTTATTTATATTTATAATATTATTTGAGGCTTTTTACTCACTGCATTTGTTTATTAATTTGTTTACTTATTTTTATTTTTATTGATTTGTTTTTATTTACTTATGTTCATCTAATGTTGTAATTTTCACATTTAGATACCTTTTAATTAATTTTTATCTTCCTCGTTATTTACTTATTAATTAATAAAACACATTATATATTTATTTGTTATTTACGCATTTGTTTTAATCAACTTTTTAAAAATATTTTTGTATTTATTTCAATCATTATTCGTTTTTATTTAAGTACTGTAATTATTCTTTACTCTTTATTTATATATTTATTTTAGTAATTTTTTTATTATCTACTTATTTTAATCTAATTATGTATGTTAATGTAATGTTGTAATTTCACATTTAGATACCTTTTAATTAATTATTTCGTCTTCCTCGTGATTTACTTATTAATTAAAAAAACACATTATTTATTCGTTATTTACGCATTTGTTTTAATCTAATCTTATTTTTATTTACGAACTGATTTACATATTTTGTATTGATTTCATCATTATTCGTTATTATTTTAAGTATTGTAATTGTTTACTCTTTATTTATATATTTATTTTAGTACTTTTTTATTTATTATTTAAATCTATTTGTATTTACATTACAAACATTTGCATTCAGTAATTTTGAAGAAGCTTTTATCTAATCAAAAATCAACAAAGTGTTATAACTAGTCTGAGTTATCTTAAAACAGTACACATCTTGAATTTGTGAGGGATTAATGTAAAGCTCATTGGTTTGTTACTACTCTGTTTGTGAACGTGTTTGAAGCAGCAGTTTGTGGTTTGAGTGTGTTGTGAAACAAGTATTCGGATATTCAGGTGATGTCGACACGACCAATGAAGCAGCTTTATTCTCATTGTACGTCGATTTAAACTTATTAAAAAAAAAAAAAAAAACGTGTATTTTTTTTGGTGAAACTTTTTTTTCGGTGGGAAACCGAGAGCATCCTTAAAAGCACTAGTGAGTCATGTTTATGGTTTGGTGACGGAATTCATTCACTCTTTTTGAAGAGTTTTGTATGATTTTAAAATACTTTTTTAACCTTGTACCAAAGTTTGTCATTTATTTATTTATTTATAGTTAAAAAAAATTTAAACTGATATTTTAAATAATTTGGGGGTGGGGGAAGGGAAATTATACTTTAAATCTAAATTTAAAAAATGCCAGTTGGTGGCAGCAGATCAATAAAGGTGAAGAATGAATCAGCCGTTTGAATGAATCTTTTGAATGAATGAAACATGAGTGAGTCATTCATTCAACCGATTCGTTCAAACGGCTGATTCATTCAAGTCCCTATTATTTCTACAGTGCTTAATACAATACTAATTGTGTCAAAGCAGCTTTACAGAGTGTAAACGTGCTGATAATGCAAGAGGACAATAGAAAACAGTCAGTTTATCAGTTAAAGTCAGTTCATTGATGATTCAAGTGATTCAGTTCAGTTCTCTTCAGTCCAAAGCAAGCCAAAGGCGACACTGACAAGGAACTAAAACTGAAACCTTGGGAGAAATAATACTTCTGTGTGTTTCTGAGAGACGTAAAACTGTTCTGCTTTGGCTGAAACTATGTTCGTTGTCGAAATGGAGCAAAACGGGAACTTGTTTAAAATGTAAATCACTAAAAATGTACTTTTGTTTATCGAACTGTTCATCAAATCACTGTCACATTCGCTGTTTTGCTGATGTTTGGAGAAAAACATCACTTTTTGTGATATTAACTATATCAGATTATAAAATATAAAAGACAATTAATATGGCGGCATATTTGCTCCTTTATCTTGAATTTTGTGGGAATTTCTAAATTTATTTTAATACACTAAATCATGATGATTAATTGCATCCAGAATAAAAGTTATTGTTTGCAAAAATGTGTGCGTACTGTATATTATGTATATATTAATACACAAACATGTATATATTTAAAAAATATTTGTGTGTATATGTGTGTATATATATATATATATATATATATATATATATATATTTTAGGGGTGTAACAGTGCGCAAAAATCACGGTTCGGTACGTACCTCGGTTTTAAAGTCACGGTTCGGTTCGGTTCATTTTCGGTACAGTAAGGGAAAGAAATGCAAACATTAAACTGCAGGTTGTTTATGACTATAAACTTTTTTTAACAATTTTTTTACACTTTTTAAAAAAATACTTTTTAATAAAATATAAATAAAATAAAAAAGAATAAGAAATAAAATACTGGTGCAAAGTTCTCCACTAAATAAAATACTCTGTTAATATCATATAATAAAATATAATGAAAAATATAAATAAATAACTATGATTACAGTGCAGCATTACCAATCCCAGCTTGTAGACCTGCTCATATTTAAAAAATATATATAACTTTTCCAAAGTGTAAAGTGCAGCATGAACAGTTTCAGTTTTGAGACCTGCTCAGATTTTGTTATTGCGTTGGACCGATCAGAATTAAGAGCAAAGGTCTGTTTAAATGCCGACGGGAGCTGCGTTTGAATTACAATCGTTTTTTCCCTAGTTGTAGTGATGTTCACACTTTCGTGATGCCTTTTGAAAACCTTAGGCCGGTGACACACTGGCATATTGCACCTGTCAAACATAGTCTATTTGCCGTCAATACTGTTGACGGTGTTCTTTATCATTAGGCTTTATATTTATGCTCAACATGAAGTATAGATATTAGTGTCGTGAAGACAAGATCCTGGTCTGTCGGCGGTCTCCCTCTATGTCACCTACAGTAGCAGCAGCGCGCCAGCACCGCGTCAGACACGATTCTGGTGTGTAAAGACATAGAAAACGCGAAACAGCCGTCACGCAACTGACACGCAGCAGAAACGCCACGCAGCAGTGTGTCACCGGCCTTAGAATCGGCTGCAGGGCGGGATTTGCGCTGAACGCGGAGACTTCCACCACTTAATATGTTCGTTTGGAAACACTAAAATGTACCTATGTTCCGCACACAAAATATTGCATTATATTACACACCTGCACTGTACCGAAAGCCCTGTAGGTTTTGGCTCTTGCTATGTGAACGCAAAAATTTGATAATGGACATGATTTGAAACTGTTAACTGGCTCTGAAAAGAAGTTACGCTTGTATTTTTCGCTGTCAAAAATGATTGTGTTGGAAATTAATGGAAATTGAATTTCATCTAGTGGAAACGTTTGGTACTGCGCCCAAACAAAACCTTACCGAAAGCTCATTTTTGAGACCTCAAATTAAAATTTGGAACACAACTTATTTAGATTTATGGGTTTATTTATGCATTTTTAGAGTAAAACATGTTTTTGAAAATATATTTTTATTTCATTATATACTATTTTTATATTCTGCTCTTTTAGTGTTAGTGTTTTAATGTTTTGAATTAGCTTTTTATACTTATTGTTATAGTTTTATTTTTAATAATTGTTTTTATTAAGTTTTTGTTTAAACTAATAGTAATACTACTTTATTTTTATGTCATTTATAGTTTTTTATATGCTGTTAATTTAGTATTCATACTTTCTTTATTTTAAAATGCTTACTTTTTTCCTCTTTTGTTTTAGTTAAATATTAAGTAATTTTATATGCTTTTTGTATTTTTTCTATTAATTTTTGTTTATTTTAAAAATTACTATTTAGGTTTCACATATATTTAGTTTTTTTTTTTTGATTTTCATACTGTTATTTTAGTGTACTGCAATAGATTTTGTAGTTATTGAGTCACCTTTTTATTTATTTTAATTTTTTATTTATTATTAGCTTTTGTTTATACCTAAACAATGATATTTGAAATAGTTAATAATTCATAAATAGTTCCAGTTGATAATTTCCCAGTAATTTCCCAGAGCTATCAGTGTTGTATAGTCTGAGATCAGCATGTGTGAAGGGTTTTATATATATATATATATATATACACACATACACGTTTGACGTGAAGACACGTTGTTTTTGTTGTTGTTTTCTGCTGATTAGATTTCTCTCTAGATGTTTCCATACAGTGCTTTCTAATGTTATCTGATGTTAAACCGTGTTCTCGTGTCTCTCCCAACAATCCCTTCTTCTCACAAGTCCATCCGAACTTAATTTCCAAGGCCGAGCATCTGGTGTCCTGTACAGTGTTTACATCCATTCCTGCGCTCTCCTCTAATCCACTAATATGTGACATGCACGGTCATAAGATCCTGGCTTTGAGACATAATTCACATCATCTCGTTTCATCTGCTCTAAAGGCCATGGGAAGAGCTGGAGTGGGATTCAATTCTTCCCTGTTTGCTGAGCATTTTCATCTTAATCCTGACCTGAAGATGAATTTCAGGGCTAGTCATGATGACTCTGTCTTCAGCTTTAACCTGTACTTTGATTAAACTAATGTTTGTCTGTGACGACATGAAGCTGGTATAGGCTTATATGAATTATAAAATCACATCTTGGACCTGCTTTTACGCACAGCTGGATTCGCAGAAGTTTGTTGCATTGTGCTTTCAAAATAAAAGTCCCGCTTCCTGCAGCTTGAATGCTCTTATATTTGATTCCAAAGAGTGCATCATGGGATACTTAATAACCAGGGATGTATAAAGCTCTGAATATAAATAGTGATGCGATACACTGAATTTGTATTAAAAAATTAGAAACATTGTAAGTTACTAATTCTAATGCTTACATTTCCTCAGTTATTCAAACAGTGAGAAAAAAATGTGCAATATAAAATTTAATTATATGAATAATATTATATAAAATTATTTTAAGTGGTCCTGATGCCCCTTTGTTCAGAATCACTGTTTTAAAAATATTGATCTGCTTGTACACTTATTAACTCGTTAAATCAGTTTTAGTTTTGTAAAGAAATTAATACTTTGGTATAATTCATAGTTGTGTACAAAGCTGATTTCTGTTATTTATTTATTCAGTCAGTCAAGTTTGTCCATATTTCTATTAGTATTGTAATATTCACAGTTGTGTTTTTTATGAATAAAATATTTTATTTAGCATTTTTAATGAATTTAATTTAACCTAATCGAATCAAATTTTAATATTTTTTCTTTATAATATATAAATAATAAAATATATATAATTTATTATAAATATAATTTTAATTAATTTTATTTTATTTTGCTTGATTGTTTCACAAACCGAGGAGGCTGAATCAAACCTGTTTTATCTCGTCTATTATGTTCATGCGTCATGCATCAGACTGCAGGTTAATCTCATTTATTCTGCTACGACGCTGTCTCTGTTGTACCCTTGAACTTTAGTGCACTTCAAGCACATGTCAGCTTTAACATCGTTTTCTGAGCCTCGGTGTTCTTCACCTTTATGGATCATATGCTTCTAATGTACTGTGTACTGAGTGTTTGTTTGTTCCAGAGAGACTTTGAATGTGTTTGAATCTGAGACTTTTTAATGTAGTCTAAAGTATATTTTTTAATGACACTGAATCAATATTATTATTAAATAAAAAATAAAAAATTGTCAGTGCATCCCTTCCATGAATGCAACATATGATCATGTGATGTTTTCTGTGAGGTTTTGGGCAGTATATGATTGGTGCCGAATCGATCTTCTCTTCTCAGGTCCTTTCACAGATGTGGTCACTGCTAACCTGAAGCTCAAGAATCCCTCAGAGAGGAAAGTATGTTTCAAAGTGAAGACCACAGCGCCGCGCAGATACTGCGTGCGACCGAACAGCGGCATCATCGACCCCGGGGCCACACTCATCATCTCCGGTCCGTCTCATGAGTTTTGACTGATGTCTCTTACGTTAAACTTTGTGTGTGTAATTCTGTGCAGATCCGTCACATTATGCATGTTTTTAGATTATTTTGTGTCTTTGTCTCAGTTATGCTTCAGCCGTTTGAGTACGACCCCAACGAGAAGAGCAAACACAAGTTCATGGTACAATCCATCTTCGCCCCCGCAGCTGCTACAGACACAGAAGCCTTGGTGAACCTCCTGCCGCTTTCTATTACACTGTGTGTGTGTGTGTGTGTGTGTGTGTGTTTGAGAGAGAGAGAGAGAGAGAGACTGTGTGTGTGTGTAAGAGAGAGAGAGAGAGTGTGTGTGTGTGGAGCTGCTGTTCAGTGATGTAAGTGTATGTTCACACCTGCAGATGGCAGCAAACACTCTAATGCAGCTGTTTTAACCCTGTAAAGCCTGACATATGATATAATGGTCAGAAATATATATATATGTAATGATAAAGACCTTCATATTCAGAAGAAGGAGGCGGGAACCGGCGGACAATCAACATGAAACTTTAATTACAAAAATAAACACAAAACCGCGCACCAGCCCCTCACGGACGACTGGTGTGCTCAAATAAAAACCAAAACACAACTAAAAGCCCAGGCCTGGTCCTCTCTCGTCCTTCACTGTCGTCGCTCCAGTTTTATATCCTTCCATCTCCTCCGTGGGCCTCGAGACCGGTGGCTCGAACAGGTGTAGCTCATCTCCAATCACTCCACCGGCCTCGCTCCCATGTCCCTCGGCCCCGCCCCACTCGTCACAATATATATATATTTTTATTCTAACAGTTTATTGAACCTTTTGACTATATACAGTACAGACCAAAAGTTTGGACACATCTTCTCATTCAAAGAGTTTTCTTTATTTGCATGACTATGAAAATTGTAGATTCACACTGAAGGCATCAAAACTATGAATTAACACATGTGGAATTATATATGGAATTATATACATAACAAAAAAGTGTGAAACAACTGAAAATATGTCATATTGTAGGTTCTTCAAAGTAGCCACCTTTTGCTTTGATTACTGCTTTGCACACTCTTGGCTTTCTCTTGATGAGCTTCAAGAGGTAGTCACCTGAAATGGTCTTCCAACAGTCTTGAAGGAGTTCCCCGAGAGATGCTTAGCACTTGTTGGCCCTTTTGCCTTCTGTCTGGGGTCCAGCTCACCCCTAAACCATCTCGATTGGGTTCAGGTCCGGTGACTGTGGAGGACAGGTCATCTGGCGCAGCACCCCATCACTATTTATATGATAAAATTCTGATGCCTGTAATGTAAACTCTTTATAAGAGTACATCATATACTGATATTAAATGATCTAAATAGTGAGATCTAAATATCAGTCGTTGCTTTATATCTCCAGTAGTGTGTGTGTGTCTGTGTGTGTGTGTGTGTGTGTGTGTGTCTGTGAGAGAGAGAGAGAGAGAGAGTGTGTGTGTGTGTGTGTGTGAGAGAGAGTGTGTGAGTGAGAGAGCGAGAGAGTGAGTGTGTGTTTATGAGAGTGTGTATGTGAGAGAGTGTGTGTGTGTGTGTGTGTGTGTGTGTGTGTGTGTGTGAGAGTGTCTGTGAGAGAGAGTGTTTGTGTGTGTGTGTGTGTGTGTGTGTGTGTGTGTGTGTGTGTGTATGTGTGTGAGAGAGAGAGAGAGTGTGTGAGAGTGTGTGTGTCTGTCTGTGAGAGAGAGTGTTTGTGTGTGTGTGTGTGTGTGTGTGTATGTGTGAGAGAGAGAGAGAGTGTGTGAGAGTGTGTGTCTGTCTGTGAGAGAGAGTGTTTGTGTGTGTGTGTGTGTGTGTGTATGTGTGAGAGAGAGAGAGAGTGTGTGAGAGTGTGTGTCTGTCTGTGAGAGAGAGTGTTTGTGTGTATGTATGTGTGTGAGAGAGAGAGAGTGTGTGAGAGTGTGTGTGTCTGTCTGCGAGAGAGAGTGTGAGTGAGAGAGCGAGAGAGTGTGTGTGTGTGTGTGTGAAGCTGCTAGTGCTTGTGGCTGATGAATTGCCTATTTTTCATGTGTTTCAGTGGAAAGACGCGAAACCCGATGATCTCATGGATTCCAAACTCAGATGCGTCTTTGAGCTGCCGTCTGAAAACGATGAAGTGGTGAGTACAGCGAGACGAGCAGAAGGAAATGTGTGTGTGCGTCTGCAGTTCACTTCACCTGCTGTAAAGTGAGTTTCACCTGTGTTAATCAGCAGAACGTGCTCGACGCAGAACATTATTGTAAAGTGTTGTGAGTGATTGCGTTGTACAGCTATCAGTGAAACTGTCAGCCAATCACAAACACTCCCTGCCTGTCAATCACTCTGCTCACTCTGAATGGTGATGGGAGTTTAATTCAGTCTGACATCATCTGAAACACTTACAGCTCCTCTTTTATTACAGCTGTTTAGAGATTCTTCAGTGTGGAGTTACATTTGAAGGAAGAATTTTGTTGTTGTTGTTGTTGTTGTTTTTGTTTCACTAATGTCTGCACTTGACTAGCTTGTGTATAGCAGCTTTTCACCAACACTGATACAGATTTTTTCAGAAAAATCACAGCCATAATACCCACACACACTCACACACACAGAGTTCATGTCACTTCCTGTTTGTTCCGCTTTTCCGCGGCGTCCCAGAATGCTCAGAAGAGGAACCCGCTCCAGTGGTTCCGTGCCGCTCCAGCTCCGGCTCCGGCTCCGGCTCCGGCTCCAGCTCCGACTGAGTTCCGCTCTACACTTTACAGACGTCCGCCCTTCCCAGGCAGCTTTAGCAACTGGCGCGACTTCCAGGAAGTCAGAACAGCAGGGTCAGAGGTCAAGGCCTGCAGGCCTGCGATGGTCAGTGAGGGTCAGAGCAGAGAGCAGCACGTGTGGTCAGAGCAGAGAGACATCATCAGGGTAGGTCAAAGGTCAGCAGGGTCAGGAGAAGACACTTCTCACGCTGTGCTGATGATGTCAAAGGTCATGCATCCAATCAAACACTGTTATGGTGTTATCTGAAGCTCATCAGATTAGATGCAATCTGATTCTATAATAATCATCAAACAAATCTAGCAGAAACATTTGAACTCCTATAGATGATTGTGTGATTGATTTATACTGGATTGTTCAGCACGGAATAATAATAATAATAAGAGTTTTTGATTATCATAAATTAACATTCCACAGCATTATTATTCTAATAAACGATTACCTTTCGCAAAACAAATTTTCAACAAATTACATGATTTAAAACCGTAAAACAGAATGTCTACACATACAAATGGATAAATAATTATAATGTTAATAACCGATAAGTAACTAAATAAAAATATAAATAGAAAAGAGAAAAGGTGGACAAAAATATATATTTTTATGGTTTATGTATGAAAATGAAGAAATTAAGACATAAGTTAATTAAGACATAATAAAGGTGTTTATTGGAACTCAGTTATAATGTAAAATAAAATTTTATTCTGACACAGAAGTTTTACATATAAATGTAAAGTAAAATTGTTTTTATTAAATACTAAAATTTTAATTTTACATTGAAATATTAATTTTTAAATAATAAAAATAAATTAAGTAATGAGAAAATATTTCTGATTTTGTTTTTAGTCATTTTTATTTAATAATAATAATAAGACGACGACATTTTAATTTTATTTAATTTATACATGTATTTTAAAGCCTTATTGAATCAAAATGTTGGTCAAATAGAATTTTAAATACTATTTGAATTTAAATTCTAGTACAGTTCTGTGTCAGGACTGATGTGACAAAAAAAAACTAATAAAATGGATGAAAACACAACAAAATTACTCAAACAAATTTAAAATATAAACATTTAATCAAATTCAAAATATATAAAAATGAAATAATTCTAAATAATAAATCCAAAAA
>NC_081766.1:1474871-1499871 GCF_963082965.1 Carassius carassius
ATCATGTTCAAGTCTCATAGATTTATTTTTCAGTCTCCTCTTCTGCTCTTCTCCAGAGTATGTAATGATTAAACACACGTTGCTTGTACGATCCAGTGTTTTGGACGCTGTCTCTGTGTGATTGAGTTCATCTGAAGATATAAAAACATCGTGTTTGTGCATATAAAGTGTCAGAATAATGCGTTTCACTCTCAGGACTGAAACATACACTGACTGTCACTGTAGTTCATCATCATCACACACAATGAAAACTAAACTAAACCTCAAGTTCTGCCCCTTCGGTGAATCCTGACCCATTCATCCGAATCAGTTTCACAGAAATCATCCAAACAGCTGCGAAGAATGAAGCCTTTCTCATTTCAGTCTCAATGTGTAGCTTAACATCTTTAAAGTAAAAGCTGTTTCTGATTCCTGTGAGAGTGAGAGAGTGTCAGTGGATCACTGAAGGGTCAGAGATGACTCCCTCGGATCTCGGGGCTTAAAAACACAGAAGACCTGATCCACGACGTCAAGAGAAGACAATGAGTGTCGCAGATGCTTCCTGAGCTCAAGCTCTCAAGATGATTTACTCACGCTTATTTAATATATATATATATATATATATATATATATTTTTTTTTTTTTTTTTTTGATGAGTGAAAAAAATTGGGATGAGATGTAAAAAATTGATTTATATATTTTTTTGGATGACAATTTTTTTATATATATATAAGATCCATTATTTTTATGAGACAATTATTATTTTTTTATTTAATTTTTTTTGATAAGAGGGAAAAAAACTGATGAGATCAAATTTTTAAGGGTTGATTGATTGTTGAAGAAATATTATTTATTTATTTTTTTTTGGATGAGAAAATGTTTGATTAAAAATGTTTTTTTAAGTTTTTACATTTTAAAAAATTATTTGGATGGGATCTAAAAAAGATTCTGATTTTTTTTTTTTTGGATGAGAAAAAAAAAGGGAGAGTTTTTTTGGAGAGAAAACAAAATCTTATGCCTTGGGCTCAGGAAGAATCAAAGACATAATTATTTTCCCAGCTTAAATGTTTTTCACGTTGTGATTCAGGACTTTTGAAACTTAAAGTACCAAAGGTTGTGGAAGTCAGCAGTGATTATCTACAGTCATAATATTTCCCTTTCCTTCCATGCAGCCCTTAAATGTTCACATCGTCTCAAACTCACTGGTGTATAAAAATACTCCTTATATGAACATCCTCATCACAATCATAAAGGGAAAAACACCCAGAAATGAAGGTTCTGTCATCATTTTGTCATTTAAGCTTTTCATTTTCTGTCAAAGATTTAAGGAAACAAAGCAACACATTTTATGACTTTTTTTTTAATCTGTTTTTTGGGGTTTGACAGTCCAGGAGCCACATTTGGAAAAATCTGATTTGATCCTAAGTTCTATGGATTTCATCCTTCATTTATAAAAGGCAAAAACTGACATGAAAAATAATGAATCCAACTTTGTTCATTAAAATAGACAGCCACAATATGCATTAATATTAATATATGTGAAAATGGGCAACTGTGATAATTACACTACAGAAAGTAATTCATCAATTATATATGATTTCCTCCTGAAGGAAAAAATGTCAGGAAGTTATATATAATTGATGAATAATTCTTATTGTGTATTACAAATATATATATATATATATATATATATATATATAATGTAATGTAAATATGTAAATATTTTATAGATATAAAATATAGAAATTATATATAATTGTTTTAAAAAAAACTTTGGATGAGGAAACATTTTTTGAAAAAGATAAAAAATTATTTTGGATGAGGTAAAAATTATGTATGTTTTTAATGAGAAAAAAATTCTCAAAGTTTTTTGAATTTGAGACAAATGTTATTAAAAAAAATATTTTAATGAGAATTTTGTGGATGAGATAAACATTATTTATTTGTATTTTTTTTGATGATTTTTTTACGAGATAACAAATGTCGTTGTTTATATTATTTACATAATTTTCTATTTGTAGTTATACATATTATAGATAAAAATATAGCAATTATATATACTTGATGAATTAATTATTTATTTAAATTATATCTATATATATTCCCCAGGAAATCATAATTCATTAGGATCATTTTAAGCATGAACTGTTGTTGTATTAAAAGTCAATAAATAATGACAGAATCTTTGTTTTTGGGAGATTTTGCCCTTTGAAACTCATTTGCAGGCACGTTTTAGGATGTAAAGTCCCGTCAGGAGTGAAAGGGCGTGGCTTCTAGTAAAGTGCGTTCCTCTTGTGCAGCAGTTTTCATTCGTCCCGCCCCGTCAAGTGCATTCTGGGTAACAAACAACTGTTTGTTTTTGCGTCTCTCAGCCCAAGAAACCCATAAACGCTAAACTCCAGAGCACAGCTGTTGCCAGGTCGATGTGGTAACAAGCCAGGCAGCCGTTGCTGAGGCGCTGCGCGGCGCTGACCTCTGACCTCTGACCTCCAGCGGAGCACTGCACCAGCGGGGTCTGGTAGGACGTGGGTCGTCTGTCGGGTCGGTCAGGGCTGGAGCCGTCGCTGGGCCGCTGGCCGTTAAACAGCAGGAGTCTGCCGTCAGCGTCACGATCCAATCGGAAGAGCTCATACTCTGTGTGCGGGAGGCGGAGCCCCAGCGCTGCGCAGCCATTGGTCGGAGTCACGTCCTGCTCCACGCCCACCAGCCACGAGCCCTGAGCACCGCAGCTGTTCCCTTTAAATACATTCAGCAGAGACACGGTCGCCAGATCCATCGGCCTCACGCGCATCTCACTCACTGCAGGAACAAACACAGTGTGTGTGTGTGTGTGTGTGTGTGTGTGTATTAGAGACAGAGAGAAACATCAAGGTTTAAGAGTATCAGTTTATGATATACTCAATTTTCCTTCTCAAAAAATTACCATATTGTGATAAAGTTCATTATTTTCCATAATGTAATGATAAAAATTAAACTTTCATATATTTTAGATTCATTGCACACCAACTGAAATATTTCAGGTCTTTTATTGTTTTAATACTGATGATTTTGGCATACAGCTCATGAAAACCCCAAATTCCTATCTCAAAAAATTAGCATATTTCATCCGACCAATAAAAGAAAAGTGTTTTTAATACAAAAAAAGTCAACCTTCAAATAATTATGTTCAGTTGTGCACTCAATACTTGGTCGGGAATCCTTTTGCAGAAATGACTGCTTCAATGCGGCGTGGCATGGAGGCAATCAGCCTGTGGCACTGCTGAGGTGTTATGGAGGCCCAGGATGCTTCGATAGCGGCCTTAAGCTCATCCAGAGTGTTGGGTCTTGCGTCTCTCAACTTTCTCTTCACAATATCCCACAGTTTCTCTATGGGGTTCAGGTCAGGAGAGTTGGCAGGCCAATTGAGCACAGTAATACCATGGTCAGTAAACCATTTACCAGTGGTTTTGGCACTGTTAGCAGGTGCCAGGTCGTGCTGAAAAACGAAATCTTCATCTCCATAAAGCTTTTCAGCAGATGGAAGCATGAAGTGCTCCAAAATCTCCTGATAGCTAGCTGCATTGACCATGCCCTTGATAAAACACAGGCGACCAACACCAGCAGTTGACATGGCACCCCAGACAATCACTGACTGTGGGTACTTGACACTGGACTTTAGGTATTTTGGCATTTCCTTCTCCCCAGTCTTCCTCCAGACTCTGGCACCTTGATTTCCGAATGACATGCAAAATTTGCTTTCATCCGAAAAAAGTACTTGTACCACTGAGCAACAGTCCAGTGCTGCTTCTCTGTAGCCCATTTGTGCACGGTGGCTCTGGATGTTTCTACTCCAGACTCAGTCCACTGCTTCCGCAGGTCCCCCAAGGTCTGGAATCGGTCCTTCTCCACAATCTTCCTCAGGGTCCGGTCACCTCTTCTCGTTGTGCAGCGTTTTTTGCCACACTTTTTCCTTCCCACAGACTTCCCACTGAGGTGCCTTGATACAGCACTCTGGGAACAGCCTATTCGTTCAGAAATGTCTTTCTGTGTCTTACCCTCTCGCTTGAGGGTGTCAATGATGGCCTTCTGGTCAGCAGTCTTACCCATGATTGCGGTTTTGAGTAATGAACCAGGCTGGGAGTTTTTAAAAGCCTCAGGAATCTTTTGCAGGTGTTTAGAGTTAATTAGTTCAGATGATTAGGTTAATAGCTCGTTTAGAAAACCTTTTCATGATATGCTAATTTTTTTAGTTTTAAATCATGTTTTAAATCATCAGTATTAAAACAATAAAAGACCTGAAATATTTCAGTTGGCGTGCAATGAATCTAAAATATATGAAAGTTAAATTTTTATCATTACATTATGGAAAATAATGAACTTTATCACAATATGGTAATTTTTTGAGAAGGACCTGTATATATATATACGATAAGCCTATGTTTCAGAAGGTTAGGATTTTTTTATGTTTAGAACTATTAAGATTTTAGCTTTTAAATTTTTTTTGCATTGATATAACAAAAAAACAAGTTTTATATTATGTCTGTTTTTATTTATTTTTACTTTTTCCACTGTGATGTACACAATTTCTTTTTAAGAAAAATATTTTTAATAAGAAAAAGTCCATATTGAGTCTTAAGATTAAATCATTTTAGAACATTTAACACAAATAAATAATAATCTTAAATTGTACCGGTACTAAACATAAAACACACACACACATACACACACACACACACACACACATATATATATATATATATATATATATATATATATATATATATATATATATATATATATAAAACATCTATAATATTTATAAAAATCTACAAATAACCTATATATATAGGTAAAAACTGATAGCATGAATGCACTGTTAGTCGCTTTGGATAAAACATACACATAGACATAAATATATTATTTTTATTTATTTTTTTGCGTTGTGATATAAAAATTTTCTTTCTGAGAAATATATATAAATATTTATATAAATAAAATATTTATAAATATACATAACTTTCTTTGTTTTGGACAGTTCAACTTAAGATTTTTTTTATGTTTAGAACCATTACCATTTAAGACTTTTAATTAATTAATGAATTGGTTAGTTGCATAGTGATACAAATGAGAAAAAAAGTGTGTCTGTAAGGAGCTCTGCTGTTAAATGAGTTGACCTCTGACCTCTGAACTCAAACTCGGTGCCGCCCATGACGCGTGCGGAGCGCGGGCCGCGGCTGTAGTGACCGCGGGCGAACAGGCTGAAGGTGGGGTGTTTGCAGGCCGGGTCAGAGTAGTGATGGTAGTGACCCTCCCACGTGTGGTTGTCGTCGTGGAAGATGAAGTGTCTGGTGAGGAACAGGACCTCGGGCCGGACCTCGCAGCGGCGGGACGCCCACTGACCGCTCAGGGTCACCGTCAGCTCGGGCCGCGGCGGGAGGACAGCCGGGTGAAACTCGTCCGAGCGTGCGACGATTCGACAGACGACGCAGCTCACGTCCTGATTCTGAGGACACATCCACATCAGACTCGATTCAGCTGATCGTATGTATGAATAACATGTTTTATGCTAATGTTTTTGGAAGTATCTTCCAGGGTTGCATTTATGTAATAAAAAATACAGTAAAAATTGTTAAATATTATTCTAATGTAAAACAGCTGTTTTCTGTGTGAATATCTGTTTAACTGTCATTTATTTCTGTGATGCACAGCTGAAATTTCAGCATCATTAATCCATAATGATATAATATATCATATATAATACTTTTAGTCAGCAAGGATGCATTAAAATGATCAAAAGTGACAGCTAAGACATTTATAATGTTACAGATTTCTATTTAAAATAAATGTTGTGTTTTTTAACTATCTATTCATCTGTGAATGCTGAAAAATACAATGAATGCATCACAGTTTCTACAAAAATATTGTGCAGCACAGCGGTGTTCAACACTGATAATAATCTGAACTGTGTCTTGAGCAGTAAATCATCATATTTTCATGATTTCTGAAGATCATGTGACACTGAAGACTGGAGGAATGATGCTGGAAATACAGAAATAAATGACACTTTAACACAGATTCACACAGAAAACAGCTGTTTTACATTCTAATAATATTTCACAATTTTTACTGTATTTTTATTAAATAAATGCAGCCCTGGTGAGCAGAAGAGACTCTTTCAAAAACATTAAAAATGCTATTATTGCAGACTCTTGTATCTGACCCCCTGAGTGTGTTCATCAGCCGAAGCTCGTAACACAACTGTATATTTACAATTATCCTGTCTAGATTTCAAAAGACATAATTTCTGAGCACAAAGACACATTTCTGCATACTTTTCCACATTCATCTAAACTCATTATAATTATTATCATCCACTATTACATATAAACCTGCTTCTAAATGACACAGAATCTGTTCTTTTGTGCATCAGTTCATCTTTCTATGACTTTATTCTTCAGCACTGACTCATATGTGATATTTACTCTGAGCGAGTGCTGCGACAGTATTTCATCCAGAAGGAGCTTTGTTTGAAGTCAGATGAGAGCGAGTCTCTCTGTAAAGCTTTGCCAAATGAAGGAGCATTCGCGCAGAAAGCTAAACATTTCACATCAGATCCTGACGGAGTGCGAGAGAAAGCCTCGGTTCGTCTGAGACGTAAACAGAGACGTACAGCGATATCTATCTATCTATCTATCTATCTATCTATCTATCTATCTATCTATCTATCTATCTATCTATCTATCTATCTATCTATCTATCTATCTATCTATCTATCTATCTATCTATCTATCTATCATTATTACCCATAATAATGACATTAAATGATTTACATGATAATAAATATTACTAATGAAAATAATATAATACTAATAATATTGATAATAATTATTATTATTAATTTATACAATAATAAATAATATATTAAAGTTGAAGTACTAAAATAACAAACTAAATAAAACTAATAAATAAAAATGTCTAATAAAAATTAATGAATATAAATAACACTCGAGCAAAATACACTATTTTAAAACACCAAAACTAATCAAAATTACAAAAACACAACAAAATTTACAAAAATTAAAATAAAATACAAATATATCATAAAATAATAAATTATAATAATTATATTATATTTTATTGAATAATAACTTAAAATATTAAATATTTATAAAATTATAAATAATAATATTAAATATTTTATATGACAAAAATATTACTAATATTAAATCATTATAAGATAATACATATTTCTTTTTACAATAATAAATAATACTTATATAAAAAACAATACATGAAAGTTGAAGCACTAAAATAACTAAAATTAATAAATAAAAACTTATATACTATTTGAAAACATGAAAACTAATAAAAATGACAAAAGCACCGCAGAAGTTTAAATGAAGTTATAAAAATATTTTCAAAATAATAATAATGACATTTAATGTTTTACATGATGATAAATATTACTAATGTTAAATAATTATAAAATAATATAATATTAATAATATTGATAATTATTATTATTATTATTATTATTATTATTATAAATGTATACAATAATAATTCTAATATTAAAAATGATATATTAAATTTGAAGTGCTAAAATAACAAACTAAATACAACTAAAACTAATAAATAAAAATGTCTAGTAAAAATGAATGAATATAAATAACACTAATATAAATATACTATTTAAAAACACCAAAACTAACAAAAATTACAAAAAATAACAAAATGTTTACATAAAATCAATTAAGTTACATTTCATAAAATAATAAATAATTATAATAATGTTACATTATATTTTATAAAACTAAAACTAAAAAAATGTAATAATATTTATAAAATAATAAATAACAATATTAAGTATTTTATATGACAAAAATTTTACTGATATAAATTTTGTATATATAAAATAATAATAAATATTTTTTACAATAATAAATAATACCTATATTAAAAATAATACTTTAAAGTTGAAGCACTAAAATAACTAATAAATAAAAACCTTTATACTATTTCAAAACTAATAAAAATGACAAAAAAAAAGAATTACTAAAATTGTAAATAAAATCATAAAAATCTTAAATAATATTTTATAAAATAAAAAACATATATTATTATTAATAACATTATATATTATATCTAATAATAATAAATTTTACTAACATTACTTAACTATAAAATAATATAATAATTATAAAAATGAATTGATAACAATAATAGATATTTTATACAATAATAAACAATTTTTTAAAATAATATTATGAATAATAGATGCTAATAATAATACTATTTAATATTTTATACAATAATAAATAACGCGTATATTAAATAACATACATAAAAAATATATAATATATATAAACAATAATAAATAACAAAATTGGGTTTTCGCAGTAATGCCACAGAAAAATGGACCGTTCGTTTTTATTTATTATCTTTAGGTGTTAAGAATATTTTAATAATTTAATATACGATCTAAGCAACCATCAATGTAATGCAAGAATTTTTCTAGGTGCCTTCATCAGTGTTAAGTCAGAGACTCAGATATCAGCGTCTGTCATTCAGAACCCATAGAACAGTCGAACAGCAGGTCGTCTGAGGATGGAGCTGAAGCTCTCACCTGTGTATTCTGCAGCGCTGGCTGGTAGCTGGAGGGTCTGTAGAACATCCTTTGCGCCGCGTCGGTGTGAATGTCTCCCAGGTACAGCTCCTCCATCAGCTGATCCAGACTGTGATGCAGGTACTGCTTCTCCAGCCGCAGCAGCTGCAGCTCGTGCATGGAGACGTTCAGAGCACAGATGCAGCCGGAGTCGCCGGAGTCGCTCCACAGCTCGTAGCTGATGTTCTGCAGCCAGGAGCCCGGGTCCCTGCAGCGGTGCTTCAGCTGCTGAGAAAGTTCTCGGGCCACGGACGCTGAGTGACACACCAGACGCATGCCGTGGATCTGATAGTCAGCCTCGGTGCCGCCTCGGACAATCCAGGACGCCTGCCGCAGACGCACACGGCCCCGGATCAGCAGCGTGTAGCTCGGCACCGTGCACTGGTTGTCTGAGTAGTAGAACTGATGAGCCTGAAAGGTGTTGTTGTGAAAGAAACGGTACGAGCGAGTGATGAACTCTGGACCGGGACGAACCTCACAGCTGCCACGAGAGAACAGAGACAAGTCACATATAACACACGCAGTCATCATAAAAATATTCAGATAAAATATTTAAAAAAAAAACTATAAATAGCGATAATATTAAGTAATGCCAAAATAATATTTTATAAAATAATAAAAAAATCAAGGGTATTATTAAATAAGTATTAAATAATAATTTATAAAATACTAAAAATATTAAATAAAATATAGATTAAACAATAAACAAGAATACTATTTAATAATATAAAAAAATTATTACAAATATTAAATAATTAAGTTTTCATTGCAAAACACAAACCAGTCATCATTAACTCAAATATTTAAGCTCAAATATTTAGCTAAAATATTAAATAAAACAATAAATAAGGATAATATTAAGTAATGCCAAAATGTTGTTTATAAAATAATTAAAATATAAAATTATATTTATAAAACACTAAACAAAAGATATTAAATAGTATGAAATAATAATTGATAAAAAAAATACAAATATTAAATTACATTTATATAATATAATATATATTAATATATAATAATATAATATATAATGTATATAAATAAACAAGGATAATATTAAATAGTATAAAATAACATTTTATAAAATAAGAAGTAAATATTAAATACATTTTTAAATTAAACATAATTTAACATATAATTAAACATAAAAATTATTCAACCAAAAAACACAAATCAGTCATAATTAATTCACCAATATGAAAAATTGTTTTAGCAAACAAACAAAAAAATTTAATAAGATCTATAAAACAAAAAATAATTATACTATTTGATTGAATAATATGTACTTTAAAAAACAATTCTATTAAATAATACTAAATAATATTTTATCAAATAATGAAAAATATATAAAATAATAACTTCAAATAATATATTATTATATAATATAAATACATAATATTTCACTCTCATTCCAAACCCATATAGCTTTCTCCTTGCTTTAAAGAAATTTACTTTTTGATGAGTGAAAACGTCTCGGTTACGTATGGTAGCCCTCATTCCCTGAAGGAGGGAATGGAGACATCATGTCGGTGACCGACTAATTGGGATATCACTTTGATAGACCAATCTACTTCGATTGTAAACTAAACGAGCCAATGCACATTGGCATGCAATTATTGCATCCAGCTGTCGCTGATCACAGCGTGAGTATAAGAAGACAGCAGGTACAATGCATAACAGGTTTTCGCTGAGGAACTGAGCCGGAGACCGTGCAGCTCAGCGTCAGTACAGCAACCATTCCGATGGGATGTGCCGTCTCCGTTCCCTCCGTCAGGGAACGAGGGTTACCATACGTAACCGAGACGTTCCCTTTCAGTCGGTCACTCTTGACGTCATGTTGGTGACCAGCTAATTGGGACCCCTACCAAAGCGCCATGGATGCTGCCCCTTCCAGTGCCCTGTGCGAGCCATCTGCGCCCCTATCAGGTGTAGGGCGGGGCTCGAAACAAGTAGTTCCACTCACCATTGTCAAAGCACTACCTCACTGGGTGAGATTGGATAACACTGGGAAAACGTACCTGTTCCTCTTAGAACAGGGATGCTGCAGAAGCCCCAGCCTTCCCGAAGGAGTTTTCAAAAGCAAATACACATATAGCATCCTTTTAGGTGTATATGGGGAAATTTGTGGTGAGCAAAACCCTCTTGGGAATGCAGAAGTCTGCCGGAGAAACACGGGCTCTAAGGCTATACCATGGACTATACATATACGAGTACCACTTAGGTCTCAATATGGAACCCAGCCTTCCATGGTTCTCACGGATTCATCATAAAGGCCTGGCGTCAGATGTTCTGCCACGTCCAGCTGCCTGGGTCGATGGAGGATCTCAACAGGGTATCCAGTACGGACACTCTGGAGCAGTTTTAGCAAGCTGACACTAACCAGGGCCTCTCGGTGCCACTACCTATTTGAGGTGAGAACACAGGAGGATACCGGCTCTACACGAAGGCTATAGAACCTAGCGAACGAGTTAGGGGTCGCCCAGCCCGCAGCTCTACAAATATCTGTCAGCGAGGTGCCATGAGCCAGCGCCCAGGAGGATGCAACACTTCTAGTTGAGTGAGCTCGCAACCTGACTGGGCAGGGCACACCCTTAGCCTGATAAGCCAGGGTTATGGCATCCACAATCCAGTGGGCCATCCTCTGCTTAGAGACGGCATTCCCCTTCTGCCGGCCTCCGTAACAGACAAAGAGCTGGTCTGAGGTCCCAAAGCTTTGTGTCTGGTCTACGTAGTATCTCAACGCTTGGACGGGACAGAGCAAAACCAGAGCTGGGTCTGCCTACACCAGGGTCAGCGCTTGCAGGTTCACCACTTAGTCTTTGAAGGGTATAGTGGGAACCTTGGGCACGTAGGATTACCTGGGAGTCAGCCGGCCCAAACTCTAGGCACAAATCGTAGACCGAAAAAATGCATGCCAGGTCCCCTACCCTCTTGATGGAGGGCAGTGCAAGCAGGAGCAGAGTTTTCAATGAAAGAAGCTTTGGCGCAACTGAATGCAAAGGCTCGAATGGGCCCTGCTGTAGTGATTTTAGCACTAGAGTCAGGTCCAAAGAGGGTATAGAGGGGGGGTCAGAAAGGGTTTAAAATCCTGGCCCCTCTAAGTGAAAAGTGAAGTGAAAGTGAAGTGACATTCAGCCAAGTACGGTGACCCATACTCAGAATTTGTGCTCTGCATTTAACCCATCCGAAATGCACACACCCGGAGCAGTGGGCAACCATTTATGCTGCGGCGCCCGGGGAGCAGTTGGGGGTTCGATGCCTTGCTCAAGGGCACCTAAGTCGTGGTATTGAAGGTGGAGAGAGAACTGTACATGCACTCCCCCCACCCACAATTCCTGCCGGCCCGGGACTCGAACTCACAACCTTTCGATTGGGAGTCCGACTCTCTAACCATTAGGCCACGACTTCCCGTCCCTAAGGAACTTAATGACGACGTCAAACTTACCTTGAACGTATTCAAGCAGGCTAGCACCGACCGCGCACGTTCCTCTGTGAGGCGCACTGTCTTTTCGACCGAATCCAACTCCATACCGAGAGTTTGCTCTTTTCCCAGTTGCCCCCGAAGGCCCAACAGACTGAGATGCTCGCACAACTGATCCCGAAATTGTGCTAGTATCAGCCAATCATCTAGATAGTTGTGAATGTGAACACCCTGCTCTCTGAGGGTTACAAGAGCCGCCTCCGTGACTTTCTGGAAGACACATGGAGACAGGGACAGCCAGAAGGGCAGGACCTTGTACTGATATGCCCGTCCTTCGAACGCAAACCGCAGAGAAGGTCTGTGGCGTGGAAGGCCTGCTGCCTTATTATACTCACGCTGTGATCAGCGGCAGCTGGATGCAATAATTGCATGCCAATGTGCATTGGCTCGTTTAGTTTACAATTGAAGTAGATTGGTCTATCGAAGCGATATCCCAATTAGTCAGTCACCGACTTGACTTCGAGATTGCAGACTGAAAGGGAATCTCTCTGTCTCTCTCTCTCTCACCTGGTGGAGACCCAGTGTCCCTGGATGTTGGGTGGCATCTGGACAGTGATGCGGGCCCTATTATGCAGGTGTTTCAGCATGTGGAGACACTGTGTGTCTGTGGATGGCCAGACGAGACTCTTCTGTAGAGCCAGACGAGGAGACAAGCCCTTCACACAACCTGATGAGATCAAGCACAGCTCACCTCATGCAGACCAAAACACTGAAGTAATATGATCTGAAAATGTACTCCAGTCCAACACTGAAAAATCAATGTAAAGCTGGTAGAGCAAAATCTTCCTCAGAAAATGACCTCGCACTTGAAACACCTAAGAAACACTCTAGCAACACTTTAAAGGGATAGTTACCCTAAAATGAAAATTTTCTGGTGATTTACTCATCATCAGGCCATTCAAGATGCAGGTGACTTTTTTCTTCAGTAGAGCATTAAAGAAGTTTTTTAGCCAAAACTGTGCTATTCTGTGATTCATGTAATGAAAATCGATGACTGCTGGCTCTTTGAGAGTCAAAAAATTATATACAAGCAACACAAAAATTGATTCTCGTGGCTCCTGATGATATATCAAGGTCTTATGAAGAGAAGCGATCAGTCTGTGCAAGAAACTGAACATTATTTACAGCAGTATTAACTGTAATCCAGATCCAGTGATGTCCAGTTCACGAACAAATCATTCTTTTGAACTGATTCTTTTAGTGAACTAGTTGAACCAGTTCATCGAATCGGACTGAATCATGTGAAGGGGTCAAATTAACGTTTTTATGGTTTCTCGTTGTTTATGTATGAAGGTGAGCTGATGCAATTGGTTTATTCACTTTAAATGCTTTAGACACATAAAACATCCACGTTTCACATCATCATTCGGTGCTTTAATAATATAATTGCATATACATGATGTCACTGTGTGATTATGTAAACAAACTAGTGAAATGAATCAATTCATTGAATCTAACTGTCCGAAAGAATCCGTTCAGAGAAAATAATCGTATTTCAATGTATGCCTGAGGCTGTAAATAATGTTCAGTTTCTTGCACAGACTGATCGTTTCTCTTCATAAGACCTTGATATATCGTCAGGAGTCACGGGGATTAATTTTGTGTTGCCTATATATGCTTTTTTGACTCTGAAAGCGGCGGTAGACATTGACTTGAATTATATGGATCACCAAGGTGTATGGTTTTTTAAGCTAAAAATCCTATTTACTTTTGTCCTGAGGGTGAGTTAATAACCAGGAAAATAAGACGTATATAATAAATGACCTTTAAATGAATGAAAGTAACTGTCCAACCGTATAGCTGAGTAATAGCAGTTTATGTTAGCATTGAAAGAATTTATAAAGGGGTTCATTCACAAAAATAAATATACATATGAATGTCTAAAGTAAACATGCATGCAAACATGCCTGTATCTGCATGGAAACACTGCAGTGATCCCTGTTTGTAAAGATTCCTACACAATGTTTAGATCACATGATCACTATTCAAAATCAATGCTAAAAATAACTGCAGAATGAAGTGGCGCAGAGACAGACAGATGAACATTCGAGGATATAAAGCGCTTTAATGAATGTGGGAACGAGCCGCTGCTGGACTGAGATCAGCTATTATAATTCATTTTCAGATTTCACATAATGACACTTGGAGCAAATAAAGCTGATGGCTGGATAACAGCAAACACATTTCTGGCCGGCGATCAGGAGGCCGCCAGATGAAATCAGAGAAACCTCCAAGAGCTGGACAATCTGAGCACTGAAACCTCGGAAATGAAAGTATTTCGGTGCCTGAGGCTGCAGCTCTGGATTCCACACCAACGGTTCTGTTAACAGTTCTTTGCAAAACCATCGATTCCAATGAAAAAGCTTTATTTGTAAGAATGTTCGGCCGTGTTTCTTTTTACGGATCATAATGCAACACTGTGTTCCCCAGGGAAACTCCGGCTGGACCAGCTGGAAACATTAGGAACACTTCAGCGCTTCAATCATATCAAGAGTCTCTCTCTCTCTCTCTTTCTCTCTCTCTCTCTCTCTTTCTCTGTGTATCTTTCTCTCTCTCTGTCTCTCTCTCTCTCTCTCTCTCTCGCTCGCTCGCTCTCTCTCTCTCTCTCTCTCTGTGTGTCTGTGTGTGTCTCTCTCTCTTTCATTCTCTCTCTCTCTCTTTTTCTCTCTGTGTGTGTGTCTCTCTTTCATTCTCTCTCTCTCTTTCTCTTTCTCTGTGTGTCTCTCTCTTTCATTCTCTCTCTCTATCTCTCTGTGTGTCTCTCTCTCTCTCTCTCTCGCTCTCTCTCTTTGTGTGTGTGTGTGTCTCTCTCTCTTTCACTCTCTCTCTCTCTCTCTCTCTCTCTCTCTCTCTCTGACACACACTGTACACTAGCATTCAAAAATTTCTGCTCACCAGTTCTGCATTTATTTCCTCAAAAATACAGAAAAAACTGTAATATTGGGAAAAAATATTATAGTTTTAAAAAGCTGTTTTCCGTGTGAATATATTGTAAACTGTAATTTATTTTTGTGATCAAAGCTGAATTTTCAGCATCATTACAGTTAAACTCATCTAGAGAAGGTTCAAGTCCTTCTCAAGTTACTAAACCTCTGTCATCTGGTTTGACGTGTCTTTAAACCACTTTATCTGTTTTGTGAATTATTCTCTACTAGCTAAATGAATAAATGGCATACACACTAATGTTTCTCGAAAGAAATGAATACTTTTATGCTGCGAAGCTGTATTGAATGGATCAAAAGTGGCAGTAAAGACATTTATAATGTTACACAATATTTCTATATTTCAAAAAAGATCCTGTTCTTCTGAACTTTCTATTAATTTGTGAGTCCTAAAAAAAATAAATTGTATCTCAGTTTCCACAAAAATATTGTGCAGCACAACTGTTTTCAACATTGTTAATAATCAGAAATGTTTCTTTAGCAGTAAATCCTCATATTATTCTGATTTCTGAAGATCATGTGACACTGAAGACTGGAGGAATGATGCTGAAAATACAGCGGAGCATCACAGAAATAAATTACACTTTAACAGATATTCCCATAAAAAACAGATGTTTTACATTAGAATAATATTTCGCTATTTTTACTGTATTTGTTATCAGATAAATGCAGCCTTTTGGAACGTTTTCATAAATGCACTTAATTTGTTCCTAAAGCCTTCTGAAGTCTAGAACATAACTATAACTAGTTATGGATTTAACATTTTCAGTTATGGATCAATGACCTGATGTTTTTCTCACACATTTTTATCCATCCGTTGTTAATGCTGAAGCCAAACATCAGTGCTGTTTTTCTACTGTATCTCAATCAAAGCGTCCACAGCGCTCTGGAGACCTGACCGCGAGAACATTTCCAGCTGCTGAGGTAAAGCTCAAACACACAGCGCTCCGGATACAGACGACAACAGCACTCCATCTGAAAGCGCTCCACCACACGGTTCTTCCGGAGAGCCGCTCTAACGGCCCTCTCGTTAATTCTGATTATATGTACAAGTTTATGAGCTTGTAGACGTTTTAATGGACGCATGATTCAATGGAAGAAAGGGGTTTGCTGTGGATAAGAATAGATCGGGACGTGAGATTACAGCACATGCATTTAGAGAAGAAGAATGGGCTCCGAGCTCAATGCTTATTTTCTCTCTAGCAGCCTGAAGATCTTTGCTTTTTTACATTTGTTTTGGATTTTTCCAAGATTTTAGACAATTTACAGACACTATAGTTAATGATAAGACACTGTTGTTGCATAACATAAGACAACATGTGTAAAACAGAATATAATTAACTGAATTGATTGTTTCAAACTGCATAATTATGTCATCTTAAAGGGGTCAAATCACACCTTTTTTACATTTATTATTTTTACAAGATAACGTTATAACATTTTATAATTTACAAACACTTTGTAACAAATATAAAGTATAAAATAATCCTGAAAATCAATTCCAGGAGAAAAATATTGCTATTAAAAAGAAATACATACTTCAGACACATTTAAGACATAAAAAAATAATATATATTTATAATTATATATATATATATATATATATATATATATATATATATAATTTTAATTATATATATATAAAAATTATATCTATATACATTTATATTTGAATTTTTTATGTTTATATATTAATAAAAAATATATATAAAATTAACTTGATAATTTGAGTGTTGATGATTATTAAGTGTCGCATTAATGACTTATATAGAATAAGAAAAGTTCATTTCTAACATAAAACTATATACAGAAAACTGATCTTAACTCTTGTAGTTTATGTAATGTTATCTTAAAGGTGTCATATTACACTTTTTTATTACGTTTATTATTTATTTTTCACACATGATGTTATAAAATCTTTCGGTGCTAAAAACATATTTTATGTCAATTCCTGCTGCTGTCTAGGAACACAATCTAAACTGTCTCATAGTTTCAGGATGTTTCCGATGCAATCAATAGTTAATGGGTTCATCTGTGACGTCAGAAAGTACCTGAGGATTGTTTTATCGCTCGTTTGGTTAAAAGCATCTGCTAAATTATAAATGCAAGTTCGTTTAGTTTTATTAAAGAGTCAGTTCATCCAAAAATGATCATTCTGTCATCATTTACTCATCATCGTGTCATTCAAACCTTGACTGACTTTCCTTTGGGAAACACAAAAGAGTATTTGATATTGGACCCTATTGACTTTTATTAGATGGACATAAAAAGAGATTTTTATAATATATTTTTTGGGTGAACTGTCCCTTTAAGATGTTCTGCACATTCTCTGTATGTGATAAAGTGTGGTTCTGGTCGAGTGTAATGTTCTGGCTCGTCTGTGACCCCATCCTGAGGTTTTTTCCTCTATAAATGTAAAGCAGGCTCACATCTGGCCCGACGCAGGCTTTTACGGCTGCTATAATACACCACTTAATTGAACGTTAGATTCTCTTAAACACACTGGAGAGAATAAAGCACGGATGAAAATATCTTTTTTATCTCTGGGCTCTGTTTGAAGCGGCTGCCAAGCGTTTCCAGCTGATGAAACGGGTCAGATGTAGTCCAGCGAGACTTTATGTGATCTTCAGACCAAAGAAACAGCTTTTTAAGTGATTATATTCCTCCTAGCTCAATCTCTGTTCTTCCCACTTCATCTAAGAGGACTAGAAAAGAAACAGAAGTGGGAAAAATGCACCATATATTTACAGTTTAAGGGCAAATGATCCCCAGAAGTGAGTTTTTATGGCAGTCATGCAACATTTTCATGTTTCATAGCATTCTTTTTGAGACTAGAGACACTAACATGAAGCGTTGAAAAGACCCTTAAAATCAATCCCAGGAAAAAATAATAATAATTTCTGACATTGTTTTTATTAAGATCGCATTAATTAATGTCCATAAAACTCAACTCAATTACCTAATTTGCATTGTATTTTATTGAAGTGTTTTGACAAATGTTTCAGATCTCCTGCTGTTGATGATCACTAATAGAATAAAATAAAATAAAATAATTAATTTAATTTTTAACCCAAAAGTTGGTGTTTTGACCCAAAGTTGAGTTGAAACAATAACATATCATTTTTAGAGTGTACTTTTAAGTCAGTACATGTTGAATAAATTAAAGTGAGTTTTGAACCTTTATATTCCATTCTCGTATTCTTATTCAATCTCTAACCCTAAACAAGAGAGGAATGAAAACACTCACCAAACACCATCATCATCATCATCAGGACACACACAGCCATCATTCCCGCAGAATGCGAGCGGTTTTCCCGCAGTAGCTTCATTCCTCAGATTAATCACACATGGAGTCTCTCTTTTATCCAGAACTTTAAGATTGTAGTCCGAGAACATCCATGCGACCCGCCGCGCGCTGCGCGCACACGCACTGGAGACGCGCACGACGCGCGAGGAGAAACATCTGAAACACTCGCGCTCCAGCAGCAGCAGCGCTTCATATGAGAGCAGGAGGAGAGAGAGAGAGAGAGAGAGAGAGAGAGAGAGACACACAGAGAGAGAGAGAGAGACAGAGAGAGAGAGAAAGAGAGAGAGAGACAGAGAGAGAGAGACAGACAGAGAGAGAGAAAGAGAAAGAGAGAGGGACGTTTGGGCTCAGAGCTGATTTTCATTAGGAATCTCAAATCCAGACCACATCAAACAGATCCTGATCTTAGAACGATTTAATTCTTCCTGTCCCAACTTGCAACTTTTTGTCTAGGACACTTTTCTTGTGTAATTAAATATAAGCCCCCCCCCCCCCACCCATCTCTCTCTCTCACACACACACACATTTAACTTTTTAGTGGATAGTTGTTAATGGAAATAAGAATAAAGAAAATAAGTTCCACTATATATATATATGTGTGTGTGTGTGTGTGTGTGTATACACAACAAAATGACTAGAATTTGAAATGAAAACAGAAAAATGTTGAATTCTTGAAAACAAGATATTACATCTCAAGGGGTTAATCCTAATAATAATAAAAAATAAAAACTGATTCAAAATATTAAAAGTATAATAATTCAAAAATTCAAAATTAACACTGATATAGATTTATATACAGTATGTCTATCTATCTATCTATCTATCTATCTATCTATCTATCTATCTATCTATCTATCTATCTATCTATCTATCTATATTATACACAAATTTTATAGGAATAAGCCTTTTTTAACCTTTACTTGAAGATTTCTACATTTCTATGATTTCTGAGTCATCTCATAAGAAAGCTGCGAACTGTAAATCTTTTCAAAAGATTATTTCCTTGCTTCCTGACATATATCATCATTCTGTATTGCTTAGGTTAGCCAATTACACACACACACACACACACACACACACACACAAACACGCCAACATTGTGCAATCAGTCTTCATGGATGAAATCAATTTAAAGCAATGATTTTATCAGTAATAAAATCTAAATGCGTTCCTGTAACTCAAGCAGTAGATCATGCCGCTAGCAACATCAAGGTCTTGGGTTCGATTTCAGGGAACGCATGAACTGATCAAACGCATGCTTCAATGCAATACACGTCTCTTTGGATAAAAACATCTGCCAAATGCATGAATGTAAATCTGATCACAGCATTTCCATTTCTCTCGAATGAAGACCCTTGTCTGTCAGATGCAGCATTTTACAAAGTCTTTACAAGAGCTCTGAGTGAAGGTTTGCTGTCTAAGCACCATGTGGATTCACTTTAGCTCTCAGCCAGATGGAGACAGAGACACCGTTCATTAAAGGAGACGTCCCTCCTTAAAAAAAAGACACTTTTGTCATCACTTTCTCACCCTCATGTTGTTGCAAACACATGACTTTCCATCTTCACCAAAACGCCATGTTCAGTGGAATGTCTGAGCAGTTTAAAACACTATCAAAAGACTTACAGCACACACTTGTTTTTATCTTTCAGTAAAATTGTGAATTGTATTCACTTTCTTCTCTTTGATCTCATTTTATTATGTTTTTGTCTTCTACAGTGTATTCCTTTGCTCTTAATGCATATTACGTTGCTTACGTTGCTCTTACTTTGCCAAAACAAATGGCAAAAATATTTGACATGCCAATAAAGCAGTGAACTGTCCCTTTAAAAAATGCATTCACTGACTTCATCGTGCACTGGTTGTGTTAAAGTGAAACCACATGCTATATACAGAGTTTTTGTAACATTGAGAAAACTCTGTAAATGCTGCAACTGAAAGCAATGGTGTCACAGAAAAAGCAAAACAAGGCAAGCTTTAACACACTGACTGGCTTGAGTCTCTCTCAGTTCAAAGCACTTTAATCTTGTGGTTTGGCTACAATCAGACAGGATTTGAGTGGGAGTGTCTCTCTCTCTCTCTCTCTCTCTCTCTCTCTCTCAGTCTGTGCGCCTGTCTCTCGCCCGCTGGCAGCTGTGAATGTGTGGAAACAGAGATGTTGGCGAAGCCTCTAAAGCGGTGACTTCATACCGATCCGCTGCTTTGAATCGCTGTAGTTCACTTTTCCTGTCTCTATTGTTCGAGCCGAATGTTTTCTGGAAAACCACATCCTGAGAAACGGCTCGAGTCGAGTCCAGCTTGAGAGAAACTCGCAGCACTTCTGTCTGTCAGTCTCCAGATTCCTCCTCGATCCTGATGAGCAGAGACAGATGCTTTCAGAGCGAGCAGAATCATGTTTACTGCGCTGATTTACAGAGGAGATGATTTCAGGAGTGCAACGCCTGGTTAGAGTTTCACAAACCCTCCAGAATCAGTCCTCAAAACACACTTTGACCTCTGACCTCTGTGTGTGTGTGTGTGACCTCGTTCAGCAGAATCTCTTTGACGTTAATTTTTTTAAAAATTAATATATATATATATATATATATATATATATATATATATATATATATATATTAATTAATTGTTTAATCAATATATATATATATTGATAATTTATTAGTTTTTAATTAGTTTAACCTGATTAACTAAAACTAGAAATACCTATAGACACACACACACACACACACACACACACAAACAAACAAACAAACAAAAACTATTAAAATGACAAAATTACACCACAAAATTACTAAAAAAAATTACATTAAATTCTAAGTGGAATATTAAAATAAAAACGGATTCAAAAAACGTAAAAACTATAATACTATCTCAATAATAATACTGTACACTGAAACTAACATGCACAATGTATTTTTATTAACTAACATTAATAAAGATTAATAAATGCTGTAAAACACATATTGCTCATAGTTAGTTAACTAACCCATGAAGTAATGTTAACTAATAAGACTACTGTAAAGTGTTACTGTTTAATAACTGTTTAACTCCGCAACTTTCATGCAGCTAATGCATTTTTACAATCAACTTATGCTCTTCATGTTCAATGCTCAGCTTTATTAAGTTTATAACATTTTTTGAAATGGTAAGTAAGACTAAGTTTAAGTGATGTTTAATGTATGTCTATTTTTACAAACTGAAGCATGAATCAAAGTTGTTGTTTTTTTTGGAAATCAACATTAGTAACTCACAGATCCTGTCCATAAAGAACAATCCATATTTACTGAATCGTGTTTAAAACTGTGCTCTTATGGCTGATGTCTAAAGACCACAGAATAAAAATATAAAACGTTTTTTTTCTTTCTTTTTTTTCTTCTTCTCAGAATTACGAGTTTAAATCTTACAATTGTAACTTATTTACAATTATTTTTTTAATCGTAATTTTTTTTTCAGAATACTTATCTTATAATTAAACATTTTCCCCCAGAAATCTGTTTATAACTGTAACTTTTTTCTCAAAATTATTTTTCTAATTGTAATTTTTTTTCAGCATTCCGAACTTATAATTCTAAATATTTTCCCCAGAATTCTCAGTTTACATCTTGCAACTGTAGCTTTATTTTCTCAGAATTCTCAGTTTTTAATTGTAACTCTTTCCCCCAGAATTCAGATTTTTTTAATTGTTATTTTTTTTTCTAAATGACTTTATAATTGTAATTGTATAATTGTATAACTGTAAAAAAATATTTTCAGAATTCTGAGTTTAATTGTGAAAAAAAAACTTTTCAGAATTCTGAGTGTAGAATTGTAACTTTTTCTCAGAATTGTTTTTAATAATAATAAAACAAATTCAAAATTCAGAGTTTATAATTGTAAAAAGTTTTCCCAGAATTCTCAGTTTACATCTTTTTTTTTTTTTTTTTTTTTTAGGATTCTGAGTTTAAATCTTGCACTATAACTTTTATCTACAAATTCTGTATTTGTAAAAAAAAAAAAAAAAAAAAATTGTATCACAATTGTAACAGTTTTCTCATAATCTTAAGAGTTAACATATCACAATTGTATATTTTTTCTCAGAATTTTAAGTTTTTGTCTCTTAATCTCTTAATCCCAGAATTCTCAGTTTAAATCGTGCAATTATATTTTTTCCCCCAGAATTCTGAGTTCACGTCTCACAGCTGTAACTTTGGTCAGAATTGTTTTCTCTTGCAACTGTAAAATTTTTCCTCAGAATTTTTACTTTATATCTTGCAAATGTGACTTTTTCTCCATAATTCTGAATTTACATTTCTGTTTCTACCACAGAATAAAAAAAAGAAACAAAGGTAATTGCAACTTTTTTCTCACATTTCGACTCAACATCTCTGAATTGACAGAATTATGAGATAAAAAGTCACAATTACCTTCTTTTTTTTGTTTATCCCATGGCGGAAACAAACTTCCATAGATCTCATTACATCACATTGAGAATATATTCATTTTTGATTGAAAAACACACTTAAAATTATACTTTAATAGAATCAGATTCAGTATCTTTCATTTCAGTGACATCTGCAATCACTTACTATGTGTTTAATGCAAAATCCAGCCAAATGAATTCAGAAAGTCTGAGATAAATATGTAGAAGCTCGTCAGCGTTTAAATATCTGTTGGTATTAATTACCGTCTCTCACTAACGATGTTCCCCAAACATTCAACTCAGCCCAGGATCATCTTTCTGTTTTTAATTAATGATGATTCTGCTGGCTTTTATGTGCACAATTCTACGTTTTGCCGCCCATCTATATCTGTTCATAATTAAAATGCTCAAACACAGGCAGTAATTCACAGCTCTGATTGCTCTCATCAATCATAATCATAGTTTATTTCAATGAGACACAGCTTCAGTTAATTAGCAGCTCTGTGGTTTAATGTCATTAACCCCACGTTAACTCTCTTGTGCTCATTTATATCCAACTCCATCAAAACATGCTCATCTTTGCTTTGAGAATTGCTTATTTAGTGCACACACTAAATAAATGGATATTACTGTAGCTAATCCGTTTAAATGAGATCCACCATCTGTGTTCTAGAAAAACTAAATAACTGCAAAGAGTGAGTCTTACCTGAACAAAGAGAAGGGAAGTCTCTTTCTTGTCTCTCGAATGTATCCCACAATGCCCTTCGGTCGTGTGTGAAGTCTCTGTGTGTCTCTGATGTTTGATTTCAGGCCTCTATGACCCTAAACGAACAAAAACACAGACTGACTGAAGCTGGTCAGCAACAGAGTTTCAGGAGAAACACGTTTATTTGCTTTGAACACTGTAATCTTGATTAGTTTCATGAGCATTAATCAATTTTCATGCAATATAACATACTGTATAAATAGCTGTTTATTGCATAATAAATATATAAAGTTATATGCAAAAATCCATCTTGATAAGAAATTACATAATACAAATATGCTATAAATATTGCCCTGCAAATTCGTTTTCTTATCACGAAGAAAACAAGCTGAAACAACAAAATCTATGCATCATAAAATCTCAAAATTCAAAAAGTAGTGAACAGAAATGACTGAAAACGGATTTATTTTTCTTTCTCAGAATACGGAGTTTACATTTTATTATTGTAACTTAAAAAAAACCCCACATCTTTCTAATTGTAACAATTTCTGAAGGATTTTACTAAAAAACAAATGTAGGAATTCTTTTTTTTTTTTTTTTATCTCGAATTGATTTATACATCAAACAGTTTTAATGACGATGATCAGTAAGGTTATGATTATTATCACCATATAATAACGACGCTACTGTCTTTTATAGAGCTGCTTTACAATTTAACCTGAATTTGTTTCATAACTGATGAGTTGTGCAACATGAAAACTTTTATTTCGTGTTTATTATTGTGAAGGATTTCATAGCCTTTTCTTCCCAATTTGACATATTTCCAGTTTAAACTGAATTTTTAATCAAACTGTAGGATGGGATGTGATTATGCATCTATTAATAATTTATGTGTACAGTGTTTGATATCAGATTGAAGTCAAATCTGAATGAGAGTTTACAAGCTAATGAATGATCTCACATTGTTGAAAGCGTTTTGAAATGTTTCACTTGGCTGGCAGTAGTGATGATAATTCATCATGTGATTAATATAAGATAGGGATTTGCCTCTGACTGGTAAACACCAACCACATCACGAGTGTGTTTCACATCAGACTCCTGGATGATTCTGGAAAGCTAGGGTTTATGGTAATGATTGCTTTATATTGAAAACACTGTGCTCCATGACAACAGGGGCTTTGGGACAGGGGTTTGTGGAGGGAAACATGGACGTAAACACACACACATTCACCAGACGGACTAAAGCATTACAGTAAACTGTTGAATGAGGGAAGTTTTTATTTATATATGAAGGCTACAATCTTCCACCGCAAGCCAGACCAGCTGGAGACGTCACAAATGCTCCTTCAGGCTGGAAGATCTGGAAGAAATTCTACTTCGCCCAACGACCGCAATACAACGGCACTTATGGAAGCAATTGTGGCGCTTTTGGGTCACATTGGGAACGAGCGGATGGATCCCAAAGACCCACACTGACTCAATGTGTGTGTGTATGTGTGTGTGTGTGTGTGTGAGTGTGTGTGTGTGTGTGTGTGTGTGTGT
>NC_081766.1:1502371-1509871 GCF_963082965.1 Carassius carassius
CGTAGCAACCACTCCCCAAAAAAACACTGTAAATTACATAGCAACACCCTAGAAACCACCCAGAAAACACTAGAAACTAAGTAGCAACCCCCCCCCCCCCCAAAAAAAAAAAAATTTTTTTTTGTAGTATAGAGTACTGAATTGAGCACTCTGTCTCATCTTCTTACACGTGAACTTTAAAACAAATACATATGATAAACTTTCCTGACGAGTCAAAAACAAAGCATTAAGGTGAAGGGAGAAATGTTCAAGAAGTGGAGGGAACATGCTCCACTGGCTGCAGGACATCAAAAGCCCTTCAGATGAGGTGAAGCGTGTCGGAGCAGCGTGCTGAAACAGTGAAGCTCTCGCTCTGATGGATGATGTCTGTCTGTGAGCGGGTGAGACAGTAATGATGGGCGTCTCTCGAGTCTCTCTCCCTCCTTGGGCCTCCGTGTGTCAAACACTCAGTAACTGATGAACTGCTATCCACACACTCCTGCTCTTTTCCCTCCTGATTTTGGCACATTTATCTGTGCTTTCTGTCTGGCACAAATGTTGTGTCTCTTAATTTCCCAGCCATAGAAAACTCCCTAAATACATGAAATTAAATGTGCAAAGTTTGGATTAAAAAGTGAAAATGTACTGCTGTTGTACCAGATGTTCCAATGATCATTTTATATTTGCTCACAGGTTTAATGATCAAAGAAATCAGTTCTTGAGTCAAAAGATAAGTTTATTTAAAAGGCTATTTTCATGTCAGACCTTAACATTTGATCTAGAAATTAACACAATCAAAATCAAAATAAAATCATATTTAAAAATATATACAATTATATTGAATAATTTATTTATCATATTTATAATTTAAGAGCAATTGTATAAAATAAATTAATAAAATAATTAGATTAAATTATACAAATATATTGAATAATTAATTTATAATAATGTTTATGATTTAGATAATTATATCAAATAAATTAATAAAATGATATAAAATAATGAAATAAAATAATGAATATTCTATAATAATATTTATATAAAATAAATTAATAAATTAAATGAATAAAATCATATATAGTTTTAATAAAATTATATGATTATATTTAATAATTTTTTTATAATATTTTCTTTTACAACGACGACAACAACAGCATACAAATATAGCAATTATGTGATTGCAACTTAATTCTAAGGAACATTTCAAAAGATTCAGAAAACTAATTTCACATTTTAAACTAGATATAGATTTTTCCGAAGTATATATGAATGAAATAATTAAGTCTGATCATTTAGTAACAGCACATTTTCTCCTCACTTACACACTGCTGTTTAATACTTGACATTTATAACTTCACCATCAGCACTGATTAGCCAAAGCACAGTCAGTCATCTGAACTGAATGCAGTTTTTCCTCGTATACGGAGCTGAATTCGGCCGTCCTGTGTTCTGAGAGTGTGTCCAGTATTGGGCAGCTGTTGACAGGACACTGATCGTATCTGCTGGAGTCTGAAGGGCGGCTCTGTGCTCACAGAAGCTCAGCTCATATCACAGATATTCAACACTACACTGCCAGGATTAAACATGTCATATTTCAGAGGCGTGTGCCATGAAGCAGAACTGAGAAATAAAGGGCTTTATATGATATGAGACTCAGAAGGTGTGTGTGTGTTGAGGTCATTCAAGTGCAGACACTATAGGGACCAAAATGTTATAAATTTATATGCATGCATTTAGAAGATTTAGCTTCTCTAAAGTGATTCACATTGCATGCAAGGAATACATGTTATTAGTTTGCCGTCACAAAAGTTAAAGGAATAGTGAAAAATGAACATGTGCTGTAAATGTACTCACCCTCAGTTCATCTGAGATGTAGATGAGTTTGTTTCTTCATCAGGTTTGTAGAAATGTAGCATTGCTTCAGTGTCTCATCAGTGGATGCTATGCAGTGAATGGGTGCCGTCAGAATGAGAGTCCAAACAGCTGATAAAAACATCACATCACATGGACTGGAGTGCTGTGGATTATTGTGATGTTTTTATCAGACTCTCATTCTGACGGCACCCATTCACTGCAGAGCATCCATTGATGAGACACTGATGCAATGCTCCACTTCTACAAACCTGATGAAGAAACAAAACTCATCCTGATCTGGAATGAGCACATTTTAATCTTTGGATGAACTCTTTTAAGACGTGAACGTTTAACCAATGCATTTTGTGCATGCAATTTTGCACATCTGAAAGAGTCAAGTGTTGATCATCACGGACTTTCTAAGATCTCGTCAGATGCTTTGTTTCTAATCTGCTGTCTTTATGGGGAAATCACTGTTTAGATTTGTTGCTCTTTATTATGGTTTAAAGGGAATGAACATGTTTGAAATGTTTCCTGAAGCTCTTTTATCTGCTTTAATGATGATATGATGAATCCAGCTGCTCTCGGCTTCATCCAGAACAAACATGAATCATCTCAGCGAAACCACAAACCGTTCGTTCATACACACACACACATAAACACCCTCATAAACTCACCAAAACACAATATTATTCCCATATATATGTGTTTGTGTGTGTGTGTGTGTGTGTGTGTGTGTGTGACCAAAAGAAGACTAATAAAAAAAATAAAAAATAAAAAAATAAATAAATAAATAAATAATAATAATAAAAAAATTCTGGCCAGAATATATTTTAAATATATGTTGTAAACAATGAGGTTAAATATCTTTAGTTTCCACATTCATATAGTAAAATATATTCCAAAATGTATTTCAGAGGCAAAAGATTTTTTAAAAGTAAAATAAAAAAATAAAATTTAAAGTAGCCTACATTTGTTTAATGCAAATGTGGATGGAATAATGATTTAAAATGATTTATTATGTTTTTTATGTGTTATATGTTCATGTGCATTAGACAACAAATAGCTTTTCTTCAAATGTGAAATGTGAATGTATTTTCTTTGATTGAAAGTATATGGAGGCAAAAATAAAGTTGTAAATGCATTAAAAATATTTATACAAGTCATACAAAGAATGTCTAAAAATTATGCTGGTAGAAAATATACTTTTATATATTTCAGCAATTATTTTTGGTATATTTTCAAATATATTTCTTTTCTTGGCATATGGGATGAGATTCAAGTGCATTAATATTTTGGTGCTTCATACTGATGAAGTCAGTGATGCACACAGAGCTGGACCTCCCACATCAGGACCCCCTTCAGCCTTCGGGTCGCTCTCGGGTTACACGCTGCAGCAAAAAGACACAGAAGAGGAACGTGAGCTTCAAACACAGGCCAATCTGGAGAGCAGAGAGTTAATGTGCTGCATCTGTTCAGGCACTGATCCGGCCGGCTCGAGGGTCCTGCAGTGAAGTCACTGATGAGAACAATTCTAAACCTGAAAATAAAGTGTCTTTAATTATGAAGTATCAAATGTCTTTAATTGATCAACATTCAAATATTTAACATTATTACATTTTAATAATGAAAAATTATAATTATAAATAAATTCATTTCCACATTTTTTCTGGTAAATTCGGTTGAATATTTTCAGCTGTGACATTTCTGTGCATCATTATTTTGAAATTGTATATTAAAATAGAGATGGACTGAAATTTTCGCAACAGGAAATATTTCGTTTATTTTATTATTCCTGTTTATTTTGTTGCATTATTATAAAACAGTGATGCACAGAAATTCTGGCAACTGAAAATATAGGAAAATTTATATTTAATAATGATATATAATATAAATACATAATATTTAAAATTCTGTCACATGTATTACACATAGTTTCCAAAAAGTGATGTATCAAAAACTCTGCAACTGAAAATATTGGAAAATCAATTTTACTGCTGCTTTGGTCGAATATTTTTGGTTGCCAAAAATTTCTTTGCATCACCATTTTTAAATAGATTTTTCAAAAAGTGATGCACCAAAATTTTGCCAGCTGAATTATTCATCTGAAACAAACAAACAAAAAAATTCTGAACATTTTTTCAAACAATATAATGAATTTTTTGACATGCACTTTTATGAAATCGTGATGCACAGTAAGTCCGTCAACCAAAAATGATGAAAAATTTATATTTTAATATTATATATAATAGGGCACCAACTCCCGGGGGGGGGGGGGGCATCATCCCAGTTGCTAAAAAAAAATTTCTATATTAATATTTACATATAAAATAGAAATCTAAACATATATAATGTACATCTATATCTATGCATCACTTTCAGGTAGCTAGGTTCATAATCCTGTGAAACTTTTTTGACTGACTATGTTAGTAATGTGTTTTAATGTTGATAATAATTTCACCAACAACGCATTTGACTTAATATTCAAGTTTTCATGGCTTAAAATTGATCATATATAAACAACGATGCAATAATGATTGGTTAATTAATAATAATCATATGGTTTTATTGAATAACACTGTTAAAACATAATGTAATACAAAATAAACATTTAGCATTATTACAAATGCATGCAAAGGGCACCAATTTTGGTGTTTTTTTTTTTTTGAAAGAGTGGGCCCACCAATACTATTCTGCTTAGGCCAGCAGCAGCCCTGCACTTGATTAAATAATTGAGGTGAAAGGTTGAAAGTCTTCTGTAAATCAGTGTATTTTCTCTCTCAGGACATTCCTGTGCCGGCGGGGGGCCAGAGAACAGCACTGATCATGTTTCATCTCCAGCAGAGAGAAGATGTGAGACATGTGAAGAACACACACATGTGTCAGTATCTGTGACCCGCAGATCTTCACACAGACAGACCTGATAAACCCTGTCCAACGTCTCAAACATCTGAGCACATCTGCAGTTACACACCTGTGAGAAATTACAAAACACCCCAAAAAATGTAATTCAAATAGAAATATATATACATATACACAGTATCTATTCTATTCTATAATCATTTTTATTTTTATTTTTAGGATGAATATTTTCAGTCGCTAAAATGTAACAATTTGTAAAATAAGTATTTAAAAAATATTAAGTTTTCCATCACAAAAAAATTATAAAAAATTCTGACACTCGCAAACACACACTATTTTGACAGTGATGCAACAAAATATTGTAAATATTATAAAATCCTTTTTTTTTTTTTTTTAGCATGCACACAGTTTTGAAATAGTAATGAACTGAAATTTCAGCAACTAAAAAAAAATAAAAATTTTTTTACCTATAATAATATTCAGCTGAAATTAAAAAAGAAAATACTAATTTTTTATAAACACTGTTTTCTATTTATTTTTATTTTTTTTCCATGCACTTTTTTGAATGGTGATTGCACTGAAATTTTGTCAATAAAAATATAATTTTTTACATCCCTATTTTTAAATAGGAAAAAAATTAATGCAGACATTTTTAGCTGTTTCAGACGAATATTTTCGGTTTCCAAATTTTTGTGCATCACTATTTTGAAAACACCAATACAGGTTTAGTTCCTTTATTTTGAGCTATTCCATCCTCAAATTACATTAAAGCTTTAATACACACAGTGTTTCATTCAGTGTTAGTCGCCATTTCTTTCTCATTATTTGTGAAATTTACTTGCGGTATCTGAGTGAAACTTGTTTCAAAGTAAATTCCACACTAAATCTTTTACAATGTACTTTAGTTTACATGAACTTGCTTACACAGACGAGCTGTCCTGATCCAATCACAGCTCAGAGCTTTAATATAAAACACTGACGAGGCCCTGCAGAGAAAACCTCATTAAAACATCCTTGTCCTCATCAAAGCTGGACAGACGACTTCATCCTGCTTTGTGTTTGTGCTCCGCATGAGACGCAGTGATTAAAGAGAGAAAACAGGGACAGACAAACAGCATTAAACCACATCAAACCTCCTGCTGCAGGAGATCTGAGCTCTTCTGATGATTCTGATCTCTTTATGATGGACACCAGCCAGAAACTCACACCATATGACCAACACAAGGATTCTCCAGCAGTAAATCATCATATTACTCTGATTTCTGAAGATCATGTGACACTGAAGACTGGAGGAATGATGCTGAAAATACAGCGGAGCATCACAGAAATAAATGATACTTTAACACAGATTCACACAGAAAACAACTGATTTAATATAATAATATTACAGTGTTTTACTGTGTTTCTAATCAAATAAATGTAGGAAAATTTCCAAATAGGAAAAGGATCTGCCGCCCGCAGTTGATTTTGATATTCTAGGTATTATCAAATTGCCTGTGTTTTGAGAACGTAGCGGACGTAGAGGATTATAATGTAAAACGAGCTCATTCAAATACTGTGGTGCTAAACCATTCAGGGCTTTATAAGTAATAAGCAATATTTTAAAATCTATGCGATGCTTGATAGGGAGCCAGTGCAGTGTTGACAGGACCGGGCTAATATGGTCATACTTCCTGGTTCTAGTAAGAACTCTTGCTGCTGCATTTTGGACTAGCTGTAGTTTGTTTACTAAGCGTGCAGAACAACCACCCAATAAAGCATTACAATAATCTAACCTTGAGGTCATAAATGCATGGATTTACATTTCTGCATTTGACATTGAGAGCATAGGCCGTAATTTAGATATATTTTTGAGATGGAAAAATGCAGTTTTACAAATGCTAGAAACGTGGCTTTCTAAGGAAAGATTGCGATCAAATAGCACACCTAGGTTCCTAACTGATGATGAAGAATTGACAGAGCAACCATCAAGTCTTAGACAGTGTTCTAGGTTATTACAAGCGGAGTTTTTAGGTCCTATAATTAACACCTCTGTTTTTTCAGAATTTAGCAATAAGAAATTACTTGTCATCCAGTTTTTTATATCGACTATGCAATCCATTAGTTTTTCAAATTGGTGTGTTTCACCGGGCTGCGAAGAAATATAGAGCTGAGTATCATCAGCATAACACTGAAAGCTAACACCATGTTTCCTGATGATATCTCCCAAGGGTAACATATAAAGCGTGAAGAGTAGCGGCCCTAGTACTGAGCCTTGAGGTACTCCATACTGCACTTGTGATCGATAGGATACATCTTCATTCACTGCTACGAACTGATGGCGGTCATATAAGTACGATTTAAACCATGCTAATGCACTTCCACTGATGCCAACAAAGTGTTCAAGTCTATGCAAAAGAATGTTGTGGTCAATTGTGTCAAACGCAGCACTAAGATCCAATAAAACTAATAGAGAGATACACCCACGATCAGATGATAAGAGCAGATCATTTGTAACTCTAAGGAGAGCAGTCTCAGTACTATGATACGATCTAAATCCTGACTGGAAATCCTCACATATACCATTTTTCTCTAAGAAGGAATATAATTGAGAGGATATCACCTTTTCTAGTATCTTGGACAGAAAAGGGAGATTCGAGATTGGTCTATAATTAACTAGTTCTTTGGGGTCAAGTTGTGGTTTTTTGATGAGAGGCTTAATAACAGCCAGTTTGAAGGTTTTGGGGACATATCCTAATGACAATGAGGAATTAATAATAGTCAGAAGAGGATCTATGACTTCTGGAAGCACCTCTTTTAGGAGCT
>NC_081766.1:1514871-1609871 GCF_963082965.1 Carassius carassius
GAACAAACGCAATGGCACCGTGAAGGATGCGAACGTTCTGTTAAGAGCAAAGAAATGATTGGTAGAGTATGACATTCATTGAGATAAAAACTGAATAGCTATTTCGGGACACACAATGGTCTGAGATGTTTCTAGTTATCATCCAGTAAGAGTATGGAGCTAAAGCATGAATCATTTGTTGAGAAATGTTTCGTGTATATATATCTTATGGGAAGTGTTCAGAATGGCACACTTGCAAATCGTCTTTAAAGTTGTCCAAATGAATTCTTAGCAATGCATAATATTACTAATCAAAAATTAAGTTTTGATATATTTACGGTAGGACATTTACAAAATATCTTCATGGAACATGATCTTTACTTAATATCCTAATGATTTTTGGCATTAAAGAAAAATCTATAATTTTGACCCATACTATGTATTGTTGGCTATTGCTTCACATATACCCCAGCGACTTAAGACTGCTTTTGTGCTCCAGAGACGCATTTTGTTCATAGTATTGAGTGCAGTGATGAAACCTCACTCAAAAATGCTGAATAAATACACAAAATGCAAAAATCTTTCTTGCTTATCACCGGTTTATTTAAAGATGCATCATATAAAGTTTATTCGTTTTTTATGTTAAATCTGTGAACTTTATATGCAATACAGAAATCTTAAAGTTAGACCAAAATATGTTTTATATCAGTGAGAAATCTGCTAAATAGAGCAATTGTTCACCCCAAAATAAAAATTAGCTAAGAAAGTCATTGCCTTCAGGCTGTCCGAGATTGGAATGAGTTTTTTTCTTTTTCAGGTTTGGAGAAATGTAGCACTGCATCAGTGTCTCATCAATGGATGCTCTGCAGTGAATGGGTGCCGTCAGAACGAGAGTCTGATAAAAACATCACAATAATCCACAGCACTCCAGTCCATCAGTTAACATCTGGAGAAGACAAAAGATGAAACACATCCAGCATTCAGACGTTTATAACATCTTAAAATATCCATAATCCACTTCCTCCAGTGAAAAAGTGTTCTGGTCTGAATCAGGAGAGAAATCTGCACAGATCAAGGAGAGTTTAAACAGCTCTAAGCAAATAAGTGTCTGGATTCTGATGTGAGAGGCAACAGCAGATGCACTTTTTCACTGGAGGAAGTGTTATTATGGATTCTGGACTCGTATTTCTTGATGGATTTGTTTCATCTTTTGTCTTCTCCAGATGTTCACTGATGGACTGGAGTGCTGTGGATTATTGTGATGTTTTTATCAGCTCTCATTGTGACGGCACCCATTCACTGCAGAGCATCCATTGATGAGACACTGATGCAATGCTACATTGAAGAAACAAACTCATCTACATCTTGGTAAATTGTCTTCAAGTTCTCATTTTGGGGTGAACTATTCCTTTAAGCAGTTTGAGCTGATTAGTATTCCAGTCATGAATTGCCTGGATGGGGGTCGCTTTCAATTGAAGCTCTGTGTTTGTGTGTGTGTGTGTGTGTGTGTGTGTGTGTGTGTGTGATGGCAGATGGGCCCCTCGGTCACATGACCTCTCTTCATCTCTGTGGCAATTCCCATCATCCTCATCAGTGTAGTTAAATCAGTCCTGGGCTTCACGCTGAAATAAACTCACATCTGTTCATATCAAGTCTTATTCAGCTTAAAATCCACAATGCATACATCTTTTTTTTAAACTACAAGGCAAGAAAGAGTAGCTTGAGCCGTGTGTGGATTCACAGAGCTGTGTGTATATGTACAAAACTTGACAAAACCTCCCTTCAGGGACATCTTCAAAAGTAAAAATGTGGTAAAAAGTTTTTTAAAGTAAGATTTCTCTAATAGGTTTTGGCTTTAAGGTTAGTGGGGATGATTATGTATTGAATAATTTAAAAGAAGCATAAAAATCAATAGCCATGATAAAGTGCTACCGAAAAGCACTTTACTAAACATCATAAATAATCTAAAGCAAATGCATGACTGATATCAGTATATTCTGTTGTCTGATTGATCCATGCTCCTGTTTGAAAGTTTGAGATTGGTAAGATTTTTAAAAAGAAGTCTCTTTTGCTCACCAAGGCTCCATTTATATTGTTAAAAATACAGTAAAAGCAGTAATATTGCGAAATATTATTTCAATTTAAAATAGCAGTTTCATATTTGAATTAATTTTAATATTTAATTTATTTCTGTGATGCGCTGTTGAATTTTTTTAGCATCAAGTCTTCAGTGTCACATGATCTTAAGAAATCATTCTAATATGCTGATTTGCTGCATTTATTTGATCCAAAATACAGTAAATTTTTTAAAATATTATTATAATTTAAAACAGCTGTTTTCTCTATGAATATATTTTAAAATGTAATTTATTTTTGTGATCAAAGCTGTATTTTTTCAGCATCATTATTCCAGTCTTCAGAAATAATTCTGATATGCTGATTTACTGCTCAAAAAACATTTTTGATTATTATTGATAAAAATGTATTAATCAATGTTTCATATTTTTTACATGATTTTGCTTTGCTCTCATAACTTCAGATTGTTGCCTAAAATTGAGTTAAATTAACTCTTTAGCAAGTGCAAAAATGTTTTTATTAAATATTCTAGCTTTTGTAACATTATGAATGTCTTTACTGTCACTTTTGTTAATATTCACAGTAAACCAGCCAGTCTTAACTGAAATATTTCATGTTTGCACAATGAAAACGGCAGATTCTGTGAGTATTACTAAAAAAACATTACATTTAATTGTAATAAAGCAAGTCAAAACAAGGCCTTTGGCTTATTTGTAATGTCAAATCAATGTGTTTGGTGTTTTTGAGCTACTCTTTTGCAGAAATGAACAGCAAACATGGTCTCTGGCTTCTACAGCACAGGTTTATACTGCTGTAAATGCATTGAGAAAGATACATATATATTAATCACATTAATCACTTCCCTGTATTGTACCAGTGCCAAAAGCAATTTTCATTTATTTTATTTCTCCAGCCATAAAAGATTCAGATGCTGGGCTCTTCTCAAAGCTCTGTATTAAATAGTTAATTCACATCTGTCTCTATTTTCTCATTGAATCTGCTGCTGTGGCTCTTTTCTTTGGCCGCTTGTTATAAGTTTAAATTAGGTAATATTATTGACGTTTTCATTTTTATTTTTGTTTAATTGATTTTGTTATGGGGTTTACTTGTTTATTCATACATTTTTTATCTAATAATTTAATTTAATTTAATTTAATTTAATAAAAAAAATATTTTATATCAGATTTATTTCAAATACCAAAAATCTAAATATATATAAAAAAATAGAGATTAAATAACAATAACAGTTGTCACTCAGAAATCTGGAGTGAACTTAATAATTACAAGGAAATGGCAAGTAACACACTGAATTTAACATGACATTTTGAAAAGTAGAAAGACTGAAATAGTATTTCTTGCAAAACTTTACTTACACAGCTTTGAAAAAATATATTTTTTATAATGATGGCTGAATGGCACAATTTGATTATTCACCACGTTATATTATTTGCTTCACAACTTTTATTTTAGTAAAAAAATGTATTTACTTTTATTGTGATATATTAATTTTAGTCATTTTTATTTTCAGTTTCATTAATTTCATTGTGGAATTTTGCCTTATTATTATTTTTAGATTTATATTTTTAGTAATTTTTAAAAAGTTAAACACCACATACATATTGAGTATATTTGAGTATATTGAATCTGGTATATGAACTTCCATCCATTCACCACCAGAGGTCACCCGCTCACTACATGGACTCCGGCACTACACCCACTGTTGCGCTTCACCCTGGACTACAGTTCCCATCACCCATTGCACTAATTGCACACACAGCTGAAGGCACTGATCTCACACACACTGCTGAATATGCTGATTACACTCACTATATAAACACTCCCTCAGACACCTTCAGGCTGCCGAGTATTGTATGCGCTTATCACTCATTAGCTGATAGCTACCCTACGGAGCCTGCTTTTTTGAGGTTAAAGTTTAGTCTTAGTCCTGCCTTGCCTGTTTCTCTGTGTTCTTTTTTGTTTGCATGAATGCTTCGGATTACCTCTCTTGTTTAGCCCTGTTTGGATGCTGTTTGCCCCTGCCTGGACCTTGCTTGTACCTGGATTATCCCTCTTGTCTCACCCTGCTGGATTACGTTTGTCGTGGACTGACCCTTGCTTGTTTCTCGGACTGCTCTAGCCTTTCCTGCTACACGCCTGTTTGCCATCACCTGATTAGGGTGACCACCTGCTAATAAGCCCAAGGGGGGACAAGGGGTACGTTTCTGAGGGACAATGTGGGACACCCCACGGGCAGACTCACTGATAGTGGTTTACCCATTTCTAGCACATACCACCTTACATGGTATATTAATAATGCCCTATTCCCCTAAACATGTGTAATTGCTGATGTATGCTCATGACCGAATTGACTGATGCACTTTCACTTATGATTTACTTTAGCTATTTTATAAATTTTTCATTACAATTTATTCACTTTAAATAAATTATAGGATTAAAATGAATTGTAGTTGCTCAACATATTTTGTAATGCTTTTATGTTCATAATCATTAATTGCTATTAAAATAACGTACTGAGAACAAAAATAAACACACATAAACGTTCATAATTATGTATTTATTACTTTTAGTATCTTGACACTTGCTCAAGCAGCGTTTTGAGCTCAGATAAGATGGTTGTTGAGCGTCCACAGGCGACTGTTAATTTTGCATCGGAATACACTACCTGTTATTAACGGAAAAATGTCAATTATCCACCAAATTATCATTTTTGTAAGTTAACAACAATGCCACCTCAGTAAATTAGTCAAATAGTAAACGGAGTTATTGCCTACATAACATATTTTAATATAAATAATGTAGGAAAAACGTTAAAACAGAAATAATAAAGATGTAAACTTCATCTCTCATTCAAACTCGCTCGCTCCCGCTCTCGCAGTAGCGTGCTGAACTGTCAAGTAATGTTCGTTTGGCTGCCTGGGGCTCGAGGATATAGAGCCATCAACTTTTTTTGAGCAAGCATTGATTTTGCGTGACACAGTCTCAATTTGCGGGACGCATGAATTGGGCTTCAAACGCTGTGCGCGCACGTGCTACGCGGGACGGGTGGTCACCCTACACCTGATCTATGCCCGTTTCTGACCATGTCTTGTCAATAAAAGCTTTGCATATGGATCCGCACGTCTCCCGTCTGGTTCTCTCAGTTACAGAATACTCGGCCCAACAAGGATCCAGTGGATTCACAGATGAACTTTGGCCAGGCCTGGACACAGCAAGAATATTGTTAGCCCTCAAACAGGGTACACGATCACTGGAAGGCTATATCCAAGAGTTTCTGGCCATTTGCTCATTATTCGGATCTGCCGGACTGTGTATTGTTAGACTTTTTTTGTGATGGATTAAACAAACCTCTGAAGTCCCAATCAATCAGTGAGGGTCCCCGCTCATCTCTCGGCCAGTTTGTGGACTGGGCTTTGCTGATTGTCGGCTCTGCATTCACTGTGGGTGTCACGGAGGCACACGAACCCGGACTTATTCACGTAATGACTGCAGCACGAACACAAGATGGCCGCCAGCCCAGCGCCGCTGCACAAGATTGTCCCCGTCGACCTTGCAGAGTCAAGTCAGGTCACCGTTGATCAGGTCCCTGTTGATTTCCCAAAACCTAGTCAGGTCACCGTTGATCAGGTCCCCTTCGACTATCCAGAGTCTGGTCAGGTCACCGTTGACCGTCCAGAGTCAGGTCAAGTCACCTGTAACACCCAAGAGTCAAGTTAAACAACAGTTAAACTTCATGAGTCAAGTCAGGTCCCCAATGATCTTCATGAGCAAGTTCAAGTCCCCAATGATCTTCATGAGCAAGGTCAAGTCCCCAATGATCTTCATGAGCAAGGTCAAGTCCCCAATGATCTTCATGAGCAAGGTCAAGTCCCCAATGATCTTCATGAGCAAGGTCAAGTCCCCAATGATCTTCATGAGCAAGGTCAAGTCCCCAATGATCTTCATGAGCAAGGTCAAGTCCCCAATGATCTTCATGAGCAAGGTCAAGTCCCCAATGATCTTCATGAGCAAGGTCAAGTCACCATTGACCTCCGTGAGTTAAATCAAGTCACCATTGACCTCCGTGAGTTAAATCAAGTCACCATTGACCTCCGTGAGTTAAATCAAGTCCCAGTTGATCTTCATGAACTAAATCCAATCACCACGGATCTACCAGAGCTTCGTCATATCTCAGCCGAACTCCCAGAGCCTAGTCACGTCTCAGCCGAACTTCCAGAACTATGTCACGAATCTGGTATATGAACTTCCATCCATTCACCACCAGAGGTCACCCGCTCACTACATGGACTCCGGCACTACACCCACTGTTGCGCTTCACCCTGGACTACAGTTCCCATCACCCATTGCACTAATTGCACACACAGCTGAAGGCACTGATCTCACACACACTGCTGAATATGCTGATTACACTCACTATATAAACACTCCCTCAGACACCTTCAGGCTGCCGAGTATTGTATGCGCTTATCACTCATTAGCTGATAGCTACCCTACGGAGCCTGCTTTTTTGAGGTTAAAGTTTAGTCTTAGTCCTGCCTTGCCTGTTTCTCTGTGTTCTTTTTTGTTTGCATGAATGCTTCGGATTACCTCTCTTGTTTAGCCCTGTTTGGATGCTGTTTGCCCCTGCCTGGACCTTGCTTGTACCTGGATTATCCCTCTTGTCTCACCCTGCTGGATTACGTTTGTCGTGGACTGACCCTTGCTTGTTTCTCGGACTGCTCTAGCCTTTCCTGCTACACGCCTGTTTGCCATCACCTGATCTATGCCTGTTTCTGACCATGTCTTATCAATAAAAGCTTTGCATATGGATCCGCACGTCTCCCGTCTGGTTCTCTCAGTTACAGAATACTCGGCCCAACAAGGATCCAGTGGATTCACAGATGAACTTTGGCCAGGCCTGGACACAGCAAGAATATTGTTAGCCCTCAAACAGGGTACACGATCACTGGAAGGCTATATCCAAGAGTTTCTGGCCATTTGCTCATTATTCGGATCTGCCGGACTGTGTATTGTTAGACTTTTTTTGTGATGGATTAAACAAACCTCTGAAGTCCCAATCAATCAGTGAGGGTCCCCGCTCATCTCTCGGCCAGTTTGTGGACTGGGCTTTGCTGATTGTCGGCTCTGCATTCACTGTGGGTGTCACGGAGGCACACGAACCCGGACTTATTCACGTAATGACTGCAGCACGAACACAAGATGGCCGCCAGCCCAGCGCCGCTGCACAAGATTGTCCCCGTCGACCTTGCAGAGTCAAGTCAGGTCACCGTTGATCAGGTCCCTGTTGATTTCCCAAAACCTAGTCAGGTCACCGTTGATCAGGTCCTTGTTGATTTCCCAAAACCTAGTCAGGTCACCGTTGATCAGGTCCCCTTCGACTATCCAGAGTCTGGTCAGGTCACCGTTGACCGTCCAGAGTCAGGTCAAGTCACCTGTAACACCCAAGAGTCAAGTTAAACAACAGTTAAACTTCATGAGTCAAGTCAGGTCCCCAATGATCTTCATGAGCAAGGTCAAGTCCCCAATGATCTTCATGAGCAAGTTCAAGTCCCCAATGATCTTCATGAGCAAGTTCAAGTCCCCAATGATCTTCATGAGCAAGGTCAAGTCCCCAATGATCTTCATGAGCAAGGTCAAGTCCCCAATGATCTTCATGAGCAAGGTCAAGTCCCCAATGATCTTCATGAGCAAGGTCAAGTCCCCAATGATCTTCATGAGCAAGTTCAAGTCCCCAATGATCTTCATGAGCAAGGTCAAGTCCCCAATGATCTTCATGAGCAAGGTCAAGTCCCCAATGATCTTCATGAGCAAGGTCAAGTCCCCAATGATCTTCATGAGCAAGGTCAAGTCCCCAATGATCTTCATGAGCAAGTTCAAGTCCCCAATGATCTTCATGAGCAAGGTCAAGTCCCCAATGATCTTCATGAGCAAGGTCAAGTCACCATTGACCTCCGTGAGTTAAATCAAGTCACCATTGACCTCCGTGAGTTAAATCAAGTCCCAGTTGATCTTCATGAACTAAATCCAATCACCACGGATCTACCAGAGCTTCGTCATATCTCAGCCGAACTTCCAGAACTATGTCACGAATCTGGTATATGAACTTCCATCCATTCACCACCAGAGGTCACCCGCTCACTACATGGACTCCGGCACTACACCCACTGTTGCGCTTCACCCTGGACTACAGTTCCCATCACCCATTGCACTAATTGCACACACAGCTGAAGGCACTGATCTCACACACACTGCTGAATATGCTGATTACACTCACTATATAAACACTCCCTCAGACACCTTCAGGCTGCCGAGTATTGTATGCGCTTATCACTCATTAGCTGATAGCTACCCTACGGAGCCTGCTTTTTTGAGGTTAAAGTTTAGTCTTAGTCCTGCCTTGCCTGTTTCTCTGTGTTCTTTTTTGTTTGCATGAATGATTCGGATTACCTCTCTTGTTTAGCCCTGTTTGGATGCTGTTTGCCCCTGCCTGGACCTTGCTTGTACCTGGATTATCCCTCTTGTCTCACCCTGCTGGATTACGTTTGTCGTGGACTGACCCTTGCTTGTTTCTCGGACTGCTCTAGCCTTTCCTGCTACACGCCTGTTTGCCATCACCTGATCTATGCCTGTTTCTGACCATGTCTTATCAATAAAAGCTTTGCATATGGATCCGCACGTCTCCCGTTTGGTTCGTTCCGTTACACATTTATCCAAAGTAACTTTATACATTTTGTTTATTCATCACTTTATATACTTTGTTTTGCAACTGGCATGTTATTTCAGTTTTACTAACAAATAATCTTAGTTTTATTGGCAACTTGGAAAAATCATCTTTTACACTGAAGGCTGAGCAGCATAATCTGTTTATTCATCACTTTATATTATTTTTATTTTACTTTTAGTTAACTTGTTATTTGTTAGTTTAAGATTTATTTTTAGTTTTTGTTATGCAATTTTGTTACGTTTAGCTTTAGATTTACTTTTTGTTTTAGTCATTTTAATACTTCAATGTTTTATTTTAATCAAATTCTTACTTTTTTAAATGTAAAAAACACTTATTTATTCAATGTTGCACAAACTACTGCAATGTGTTTACTGGCATGTGATTTCAGTTTTATAAACGTTTGCATTAATTTTGTTTTTAATTTTTTTGTGGAAAGTCTGAAATATAATTTTCTTGTAAAACTCACTCCTATATTATTAGTTTTATTGATAACATTGAAAAATATTTTTTTACAATGAAGGCTGAACAGCACAATCTTCCTCTGGATTGGTGATATTTTGCAGAAAGCAAAAGAGAAAGAATGCAAATTAAAAGACACACACACACACACACACACACACACACACACACACACACACCTGTCATCTCTATGTGGCCTCGGCCTCAGGGAGAATGCTGGGATTGTTCGACAAAATGCTGCCAGAACCCAAATGCATAATTACCGCCTTCCCTCGGACGAGCCAATTAGCACAATGAGCTCCAAAGGCCTTTAGACTCGCTCTGTTTGGCCGAAGAAAGAAGCACAGCGTTCTTAAAAATAACAGACCCAGAAAGGCTTTGACAGCTTGATGTCACAGGAACAACTTTAGAAAAACAAAAGCAACGTCCTAGATTTGTGCAGCGACTTTTACACATAGCCAAAACCACTTACAATTCTATCCTGTTGTAACTTTACACAGTTAATCACTTTGCTTCACAACTGTTACTTTAGGATTATCTATGCACTAATTATTTATATTATTTTGAATTGGTGTTTATGGTGATATTTTCATAGGCTGTTTAGTTTTAGCATGGGCTTTTTTATTTTTGTATTTTGTTTTTTAGATTTATCTTCAGTTTTAGTTTTGTAATTTTAGTATTTATTAATATTTTAAATTAACTTATAATTTTAATTTTGGTTTTAGCAATTTCGTTAGGCTTTTTTTTCTTCTTTTTTATATGCTTCTATTAAGCTTTATATATTTGTTTTTGGTTTAAATTAGATATTAATTTATTTTTTATGTGTTTTCAGATTTATTTTTATTCAGATTTAAATGAATTTTTTTTGTCTTTTATTGTTATTTTTTATTTCTATTTACCTTGAAACAATTTGTTCAACCCTTGTTTTATATACTTTGCTTCATAACTGTTATTTTACCTATATTTTAATTAGCTTTTAATTAGATATTTTCCATTTTAATTTTAGTCATTTTGTTACAGGCTCTTGACTTTTATTATTCTTTTAAAAAATATTTCAAGCTTTATATTTTAGTATTTTTTTTTTGTACTACAGCTTCTACTTTAAATTGTAAACACATGCTGCAACTTGATACAATTTGTTTATTCATAACTTAATATACTTTGCTTTACAACTGGCTTTATTATATTATATTTAACTTGGTGTATCTCTCTCTGTAGATCACTGGCAAGTAGTTCCTCTTCTGTGGCATTCTGGGAGATGTTGGCATTTGGAAAAGTCACCAGAATCCACCTGTTGACCCTCAGCAGGAATCGCTCAGATTTCCTCTCCGTGTGATTCCAGCGCTTTGGATTAAGCTGATTCCAGTCACAGAGAGATTCATAAACGGAGAAGAAACCCCACGTTTGATCCGGCTGAACGTAAGCATGCTGAGCCGATCATAACACACACACACACACACACACACACACACACACACACACACACACACACACACACACACACACACACACGTGTGCTTTAAGACTCTTTCAAAATGACTAGATTAACCTAATGCCTAATAGAAAACTTTTTGCATATTTAGAAATGCAACAAAAGCATTATTTATTAAACTGTTTTCCAAAAGAGGTCATGCATGTAAAGTAAAGTTTTGCAAAAAATTTAGTAAAATCTCACTTCTTGTGAATATTGTTTGCTCTTTGACAAATTGCTTGTTCTGTCCCTTATTCCTCATGTGGCTTTGGATAAAAGCATTTGCTATAAGAATAAATGTAAGTAAACATGAAATCGAGCTTAGTTACATTATTAATGCACAATCCTAAAGTTATTCTGAATGATGCATCGTTATTGCAAAGAAAAACGGCTTTGTAGTCATTAATCAAAATTAAATAGCTTGCTCTTCCTCTGAAATGACATTCCCACAGTGCTATTTATGGTTTTTATCAAAGTTGTTAGATTTTTCATTTCATTTTCATTTTAAAGTAGTAATTTTGTTGTGTTTTGTAATATTTTTATCTATATTTAATTTGAGTTTAGTTCGTTTTAGTTATTCTAGTTCTTCATCTTAAACCAAATGAAAATTTAAAATGTTGCCTTGGCAACTAGCTAAAAAAAATAAATAAAAAATGAATGGGTTTTTGTAAGTATTTTGAATTCGATTTTATTTTAACATTTACCTTTTTTTTAATTTAGTTTTTAATGTTTATTTCAGCTTGAGTTTTTTTAGTACGTCATTTTAAACTAAATAAAAATTAGCAACTAAATTAAAAATGTTTTTTAAAATATTTTATTATATATTATTATATTTTACAATGTAACTTTGTCACAAAATCCATTTTTTTATTTCATCCATACACTTTAGAAATTAAACAATTATTGGAGAATGTTTCAAAAGAAAATACCATTTCAGTTTTGTAATTAAATTTCATGTTTAATTCAATGCCATTTCTTTGTAACCATTTGTGAAACTTACAAGCAATTTCTAAGTTAAAATTGTTAAAACATTTTTTTTTTACTGCATGCTATTAGATAATGTTCTCCAATTGCTAAATAACTAGTTAATCTGGAACACTTGCTTTTCTTGATCCAGTTAATTCCAACCTTACATTTTCCCCTCATTGCATATCCTACTTTACTCTGAAATTCATCACATTTAGGAAGTAAACTGGTTTGGCTTCATATCAAAATGATCAGACAGACTTACACTGGCAGCAGCTCAGTTTGGCTTCAGTCATGATGTTATCAAAAAGTTTGGTGTGTTTCCATTTGTAGAAAACTCCTGTGTTACTGTATTAAACCTGTCGGTCAAATAAACAGGAGAATGTAACAATTATAGACTCATTTTACATCTAGGAGAAACATCAGAGACAGAACTGATGCTTAAATGCAAGAGAGAGTCTCCTGAACTGAGTAAGAGCAGAAAATCTTCCTCCGTCTCTCTTAGACATGCATTGCTTTTATTCACTTTTGTTCATCAGAGGTGAGGTTTTATCCAAATGTGCATGTAAATAAACAGATGCTGAAAGCCCCAGAGAGAGATTAATGGCATCCATTAACAGATTAATTAATGCATGAGCTGGTGATTAAACATAGGTCGGCTAAATCGCTGCATTTAACTGAAATAAACACTCATATTTAGTGAGAGATTTAGCTTCCTCTGGTAGAAAAGTAATTGTGGATCAGGTTTAGCAGCAGAATTATTCCAGCCCTTAAAATGAAGACAAATTAGTTCTGAATATATATTTTCTGTCAGCATTGAACTATCCAAATCATGTCCAAACAGCTGCTAAAAACATCGAAATAGTCCACAAAACTGGATTCAAAAATACAAAATAAACATATTTATTTATGAGATCTTGGAATGTTGCTCGCTGATTTTTTAAATATGTTTATTATTGCTTGCTAAATACGTTTTTACATGCCATTTTTCATAATAAGCAGTTTCTACAACCCGAATTCCGGAAAAGTTGGGACGTTTTTTAAATTTTAATAAAATGAAAACTAAAAGACTTTCAAATCACATGAGCCAATATTTTATTCACAATAGAACATAGATAACATAGCAAATGTTTAAACTGAGAAAGTTTACAATTTTATGCACAAAATGAGCTCATTTCAATTTTGATTTCTGCTACAGGTCTCAAAATAGTTGGGACGGGGCATGTTTACCATGGTGAAGCATCTTCTTTTCTTTTCAAAACAGTTTGAAGACGTCTGGGCATTGAGGCTATGGGTTGCTGGAGTTTTGCTGTTGGAATTTGGTCCCATTCTTGCCTTATATAGATTTCCAGCTGCTGAAGAGTTCGTGGTCGTCTTTGACGTATTTTTCGTTTAATGATGCGCCAAATGTTCTCTATAGGTGAAAGATCTGGACTGCAGGCAGGCCAGGTTAGCACCCGGACTCTTCTATGACGAAGCCATGCTGTTGTTATAGCTGCAGTATGTGGTTTTGCATTGTCCTGCTGAAATAAACAAGGCCTTCCCTGACGTTGTTTGGAGGGAAGCATATGTTGCTCTAAAACCTTTATATACCTTTCAGCATTCACAGAGCCTTCCAAAACATGCAAGCTGCCCATACCGTATGCACTTATGCACCCCCATACCATCAGAGATGCTGGCTTTTGAACTGAACGCTGATAACATGCTGGAAGGTCTCCCTCCTCTTTAGCCCGGAGGACACGGCGTCCGTGATTTCCAACAAGAATGTCAAATTTGGACTCGTCTGACCATAAAACACTATTCCACTTTGAAATAGTCCATTTTAAATGATCCTTGGCCCACAGGACACGACGGCGCTTCTGGACCATGTTCACATATGGCTTCCTTTTTGCATGATAGAGCTTTAGTTGGCATCTGCTGATGGCACGGCGGATTGTGTTTACCGACAGTGGTTTCTGAAAGTATTCCTGGGCCCATTTAGTAATGTCATTGACACAATCATGCCGATGAGTGATGCAGTGTCGTCTGAGAGCCCGAAGACCACGGGCATCCAATAAAGGTCTCCGGCCTTGTCCCTTACGCACAGAGATTTCTCCAGTTTCTCTGAATCTTTTGATGATGTTATGCACTGTAGATGATGAGATTTGCAAAGCCTTTGCAATTTGACGTTGAGGAACATTGTTTTTAAAGTTTTCCACAATTTTTTTACGCAGTCTTTCACAGATTGGAGAGCCTCTGCCCATCTTTACTTCTGAGAGACTCTGCTTCTCTAAGACAAAGCTTTTATAGCTAATCATGTTACAGACCTGATATCAATTAACTTAATTAATCACTAGATGTTCTCCCAGCTGAATCTTTTCAAAACTGCTTGCTTTTTTAGCCATTTGTTGCCCCCGTGCCAACTATTTTGAGACCTGTAGCAGGCATTAAATTTTAAATGAGCTAATTAAGTGGATAAAAGTGTAAAATTTATCAGTTTAAACATTTGCTGTGTTATCTATGTTCTATTGTGAATAAAATATTGGCTCATGTGATTTGAAATTCCTTTAGTTTTCATTTTATTAAAATTTAAAAAACGTCCCAACTTTTCCGGAATTCGGGTTGTAGTATAAAGCATGCACTTGTATTTCAAAGTGTGTGTGTGTGTGTGTGTGTGTGTGTGGATACCTGCCAGGATTAGAGTTTATTGGTTACAGGCCTTGAGTCAGCATTTCTCTCCATTGCAACAGAGACACGGAGACTTTACTGAGCCTCAGACCAACACCGAAGCTGAAAGTCCTAATTTCTGTGAGTGCAAAAATATCAATAAACAAAAACAAAGTTCGATCTCTGTTGATATGTTTGAGATATATGCTGGTGTGCTTCATGATTTCCTTTTCAGTTTTCTCCTTTTCAGGTAAAAGGGTTCAGTGAGTTTGTCGTTAATGCCGCTCAGATCATAAGCTCAGCTCACTCTAAATATGGACTCTATTAACCTCATTATGTTTTTCACGGATGATATACTTCTGTTCATGGATATAAGAGAAATTCATGAATCTAACCAATGTATCTAAATTATATATCGACTTTCAGGGGGTCAAGTTCTTAAAAGATATAGTTATACTGCAATTGGGCCAAATTTGGGGTTTGATTAGTTAAAGTTTTGGCGACACCTGCATCAAACGTCAAACATCTAATTTTTACAATTTATTTCCATTTATGTAAATATGCAATAGAGTGAGGTAAAATGACTTATTTTGCTAATTTGCTGTCGGGTACTGATAACTGTTGCTATGTTTTGTTACTCACGTGAACACAACTTTAGTTTATTTTCACGCACTTCAGGTAAAAACGCGTTCTGACTAATATCAAACCATTATTTAGCTTTCAGCTTACTTAAATGTTGCTATTGAAATATTATTTAAATTTCAGTTTAGTCAGTAAAAACTGAAAGAGTACAGTTAACTTTATTGGATTTTCAGCCTGTTGTGCGGGAGTTTCGCGAAAACGTTTCCCACGCAAATTTTGCTTTTCAAGTCACATGAATCGGCTGCGTTCACCAACAGAAAGCTGCTTGTTTTTGAAGTGACTGTGTGAGTTCATCACTATATATTGATAATAATATCTTTTTTTTTTTTTCGTTGTGATGCAGTTGTTTCAACATGTGTTTTTGAGTTGAAACAACATACCTACTACTATAAAAAAGCAGCGCTGTTTTATCATACTAGATACTATGGCGTTATTTCCCTGTCAAATGTCGAGAGCACATTATTGTAGCTTGAAAGTACATTAATACAATGCGCGAGCGCGAATCTCTCTGCTCGAGCGCGGGAACTGGGCTCTCAGATACACGTTGCTCTTGTAAGAATTTTCTCTGGGCTCGCTCAGAGAGTATGCCTGCACTTAAAACGTGTTCAGTGCAATCGCGAATCTCTCCTTTTCGCTTAAAGTAAGCGTGTATGTGCTCAGACTGTGTCCCGTGCGTTCGCGCATGACAAACGGCAACAACCAATCAGAAATAGGCTTCAACGACTGACCAATGAAAACGTGACATCGTACATGGAATCTTATTGGTTGATACTGAACCGCACATGGAACACATGGAATAAGTTCAATCAAGACGATACATTTGACATATTTAACATCAAAACAAATAAAACTGGTTACCTGAGATCGTCCATTCGGCGGATCCATCTTGGCTCGTCTTGATTGAACGAAGAAATGAAAAACGATTCGCGCTCCGCACATTATATTAATGTACTTTCTCGCTACAGTAATGCGCTCTCGACATTTGACAGGGAAATAACGCCAAAAGATACATTTGGAAGTTGTATTGTAATGCTACTCTGTGCAGTCGCTACCGGTCTATTAAAATGCACAAAATATTAAAGCGTCTTTGGTGTTTCCATGTTTTCTACAAAACAAAACCGGAAATCGAGGGGTTATGACGTCTTTGGCAGGCGACACAATGACACTATGGTGTCACTAGTTAAAATTGCTTATTTCTCTTGATTTAAACATTCTTCGAAACATTTGGGCCAATGTGAGCACACAAGTCAGCAAAAGATATAACACCGTTCTATTGTTTTTTTTGGATATTTTAATAAAAAAAATTCTCTACCTTTTTTCTATCTTTTTATTCTTTTTTCTTCTATGTTGTTTTAGTTTTCTTTAGTTTGTTATTAGTGGTGTAGTTTAAACGGGTTAGTTGTCTTAGTGGAGGCGGCGACCGGTGTAACCGGGAGTCATACCGGTCCGCAGTGTTGGAGGAGCGGGGCTTGAAACGCTCACGCGTAGACATGCTTTTAAACTTTGTTTAAGCATTGACTGTTCTGTGGAGGATTGCGCTTTGGCAGTCGGGGGGATTGTTGGTTATGATAGTGTTAAATCCGCGTCAAGGATGAACAACGGTGTCCTGATCTATGTAGATAGTTTTGATAAAGTTGCAACAATTGTTGAACAAGGAGTAACGATCCAAGATATCTTGATTCAAGCGGTGCCGCTCGTTAATCCGGCAAAAAAGGTAATTTTGTCGCAAGTCCCTCCGTTTATTAGTAATGCCCAAAGAAATTCCCTGTTGGGATTAATAATAAGACCATAGAACAGGGTGAGTCAAGTAAATCTCAGAGACAAAATGATGAATCAAACGAATTTCAGGGACAAAAATTGGACAAAACAAATAAAATACAAAGTGAATCAAATGAAAATCAGGGGCAAAAACAGAGTGGATTAATTGAAACGCAGGGAAAAAAGCAGAGTGAATCACATGAAATTCAGGGACAGAATCAGAGTGAATCACATGAAATTCAGGGACAGAATCAGAGTGAATCACATGAAATTCAGGGACAAAAACAGAGTGAATCTCATGCAATTCAGGGACAGAATCAGAGTGAATCACATGAAATTCAGGGACAGAATCAGAGTGAATCACATGAAATTCAGGGACAAAAACAGAGTGAATCTCATGCAATTCAGGGACAGAATCAGAGTGAATCACATGAAATTCAGGGACAGAATCAGAGTGAATCACATGAAATTCAGGGACAGAATCAGAGTGAATCACATGAAATTCAGGGACAAAAACAGAGTGAATCTCATGCAATTCAGGGACAGAATCAGAGTGAATCACATGAAATTCAGGGACAAAAACAGAGTGAATCACATGAAATTCAGGGACAAAAACAGAGTGAATCACATGAAATTCAGGGACAGAATCAGAGTAAATCACATGAAATTCAGGGACAGAATCAGAGTGAATCACATGAAATTCAGGGACAAAAACAGAGTGAATCACATGAAATTCAGGGACAGAATCAGAGTGAATCACATGAAATTCAGGGACAAAAACAGAGTGAATCACATGAAATTCAGGGACAGAATCAGAGTGAATCACATGAAATTCAGGGACAAAAACAGAGTGAATCACATGAAATTCAGGGACAGAATCAGAGTGAATCACATGAAATTCAGGGACAAAAACAGAGTGAATCACATGAAATTCAGGGACAAAAACAGAGTGAATCTCATGCAATTCAGGGACAGAATCAGAGTGAATCACATGAAATTCAGGGACAAAAACAGAGTGAATCACATGAAATTCAGGGACAAAAACAGAGTGAATCACATGAAATTCAGGGACAGAATCAGAGTGAATCACATGAAATTCAGGGACAAAAACAGAGTGAATCACATGAAATTCAGGGACAGAATCAGAGTGAATCACATGAAATTCAGGGACAAAAACAGAGTGAATCACATGAAATTCAGGGACAGAATCAGAGTGAATCACATGAAATTCAGGGACAAAAACAGAGTGAATCACATGAAATTCAGGGACAGAATCAGAGTAAATCACATGAAATTCAGGGACAAAAACAGAGTGAATCTCATGCAATTCAGGGACAGAATCAGAGTGAATCACATGAAATTCAGGGACAAAAACAGAGTGAATCACATGAAATTCAGGGACAAAAACAGAGTGAATCTCATGCAATTCAGGGACAGAATCAGAGTAAATCACATGAAATTCAGGGACAAGAGCAGAGTGAATCACATGAAATTCAGGGACAAAAACAGAGTGAATCACATGAAATTCAGGGACAAAAACAGAGTGAATCACATGAAATTCAGGGACAGAATCAGAGTGAATCACATGAAATTCAGGGACAGAATCAGAGTGAATCACATGAAATTCAGGGACAAAAACAGAGTGAATCACATGAAATTCAGGGACAGAATCAGAGTGAATCACATGAAATTCAGGGACAGAATCAGAGTGAATCACATGAAATTCAGGGACAGAATCAGAGTGAATCACATGAAATTCAGGGACAGAATCAGAGTGAATCACATGAAATTCAGGGACAAAAACAGAGTGAATCACATGAAATTCAGGGACAGAATCAGAGTGAATCACATGAAATTCAGGGACAGAATCAGAGTGAATCACATGAAATTCAGGGACAAAAACAGAGTGAATCACATGAAATTCAGGGACAAAAACAGAGTGAATCACATGAAATTCAGGGACAAAAACAGAGTGAATCTCATGCAATTCAGGGACAGAATCAGAGTAAATCACATGAAATTCAGGGACAAGAGCAGAGTGAATCACATGAAATTCAGGGACAAAAACAGAGTGAATCACATGAAATTCAGGGACAGAATCAGAGTAAATCACATGAAATTCAGGGACAAAAACAGAGTGAATCACATGAAATTCAGGGACAGAATCAGAGTAAATCACATGAAATTCAGGGACAGAATCAGAGTAAATCACATGAAATTCAGGGACAAAAACAGAGTGAATCACATGAAATTCAGGGACAAAAACAGAGTGAATCACATGAAATTCAGGGACAGAATCAGAGTGAATCACATGAAATTCAGGGACAAAAACAGAGTGAATCACATGAAATTCAGGGACAGAATCAGAGTGAATCACATGAAATTCAGGGACAAAAACAGAGTGAATCACATGAAATTCAGGGACAGAATCAGAGTGAATCACATGAAATTCAGGGACAAAAACAGAGTGAATCACATGAAATTCAGGGACAGAATCAGAGTAAATCACATGAAATTCAGGGACAAAAACAGAGTGAATCTCATGCAATTCAGGGACAGAATCAGAGTGAATCACATGAAATTCAGGGACAAAAACAGAGTGAATCACATGAAATTCAGGGACAAAAACAGAGTGAATCTCATGCAATTCAGGGACAGAATCAGAGTAAATCACATGAAATTCAGGGACAAGAGCAGAGTGAATCACATGAAATTCAGGGACAAAAACAGAGTGAATCACATGAAATTCAGGGACAAAAACAGAGTGAATCACATGAAATTCAGGGACAGAATCAGAGTGAATCACATGAAATTCAGGGACAGAATCAGAGTGAATCACATGAAATTCAGGGACAAAAACAGAGTGAATCACATGAAATTCAGGGACAGAATCAGAGTGAATCACATGAAATTCAGGGACAGAATCAGAGTGAATCACATGAAATTCAGGGACAGAATCAGAGTGAATCACATGAAATTCAGGGACAGAATCAGAGTGAATCACATGAAATTCAGGGACAAAAACAGAGTGAATCACATGAAATTCAGGGACAGAATCAGAGTGAATCACATGAAATTCAGGGACAGAATCAGAGTGAATCACATGAAATTCAGGGACAAAAACAGAGTGAATCACATGAAATTCAGGGACAAAAACAGAGTGAATCACATGAAATTCAGGGACAAAAACAGAGTGAATCTCATGCAATTCAGGGACAGAATCAGAGTAAATCACATGAAATTCAGGGACAAGAGCAGAGTGAATCACATGAAATTCAGGGACAAAAACAGAGTGAATCACATGAAATTCAGGGACAGAATCAGAGTAAATCACATGAAATTCAGGGACAAAAACAGAGTGAATCACATGAAATTCAGGGACAGAATCAGAGTAAATCACATGAAATTCAGGGACAGAATCAGAGTAAATCACATGAAATTCAGGGACAAAAACAGAGTGAATCGGATAAAACTCGGGAAAAAACAGAATGAATTACAATTTTCTCAGGGACAAAAACGTAATGAATCAGACGAGTTAAAAACTGAAAAATCACACAAAGCTCAGAAGCTTGAACAAAATAAAAGATCAACACGGAGGAATGAAGAGCTTTCTCAGGCTCGCTCTCCAGTTAAGAACAGTCGACAGCATGATATGGCAAAGGTCAGAAATAGCACTCAGAAAGAAGTAGAGGAAGTGGAATGTCCTTTGACTGAAGAAAGTGAGATGCTGGTAGATGACAAATTTGACAACGATAATGTTAAGAAAAAAAAAGTAAGAGAAGAGTTTCAGAAAAGTTTTTCCCTTCATGATTGCTCCCAAACTTCTTATAGTGACATTGAGGTAGACTCTGATGCAGAATCTATAGTTTCCTCACAATCTTTGCCCCTGGAAAGAGGGGGCTACTCTATGTTGAGTATTAAGAAGTTTCTTAAGAGCACTAAAGGAGCTAGGAATGTTAAAATTGAGAGTGCGTTTCCTGATCTGCAACTTTTTATTGATTCAGTTAAGAATTTTCAGAAAAGTTCTGAAAGTGCGGGGGAAAAAATCTTTACTGATCAAGAAAGGTTTCGCTTAAAGAAACTTGTTTTAAAAGTTAGAAGACATCTAGAAGATGGCGAATATGTTTAGCTTTTCATATTTGTTTATTTCCTGTCTCTCTTTTGGTTTTCTTTTTTTCTTTTGTTTTATGAGTGAGTTAAAAATAGGCAGTCTGAATTTGAATGGAGCTAGAGATGAAAGAAAAAGAGCTACATTTTTCAGACTGTGCTCCCTTAAAAAATTAGACGTTATCTTTGTACAAGAGACACACAGTACTGTTGATAATGAAGTTGATTGGAAGAGAGAATGGGAGGGTGATGTTTTTTTAAGTCACAAAACAAGTAACAGTTGTGGAGTGGGTGTTCTTTTTTCCAAAAGTTTCAATCCTCAATCTGTTGAATGTGAAGAGTTTATTGAAGGTCGACTGTTAAAAGTCAGAGTATTATATGAAAATGTACAACTTGTATTTATCACTGTATATGCCCCGGCTGTTGGTAAAGAGAGATTGACTTTTTTGGAAAATGTAAATGATGTTATTAGAGATTGCAATGCTAAAGTGTTTTTATTTATAGGTGGAGACTGGAATTGCACAGAGAGTAGACTTGACAGAAATCATGTAGAGCCTCATCCTGCCTCTCGTACTCTTCTGATTCAGCTGTTAGAGACTCATGAGTTACATGATGTGTGGAGAGGGTTACATGGCAATCAAAGGCAGTATACCTGGACTCATTGTAAAGACAATTTATTGTCTATGGCCAGACTTGATCGTTTTTATTGTTTTAAGCATCATTCTAGTGTTGTTAAAAATTGCTTTATTAGTCCTGCCGGTTTTTCTGATCACTCACTTGTTGTGATTTGTGTCTTTCTGAAGTGTGTAAAGCCCAGTAGCGCCTATTTTAATTCATCTCTACTCGAAGATTCAAATTTAAAAGACATTTTTGTATCTTTTTGGAAAAATCATCAAAGCACAAAAAATGATTTTATGTCTTTACAACAATGGTGGGATTTTGGAAAAGTTCAAGCAAAACAGTTATGTCAACAGTATAATTGTAATGTTACCAAAGTTTTATTGCAGTCAGTAAAAGCTCTGGAGTCTGAAGTAGAAGAACTTCAGGCTTTGGCCGAAGCCACAAAGGATCAATGTTATCTTGAAGCTCTTGAGATTAAAAAGTCTGTGTTAACGTCCCTGCTTGGGGTATCAGCACAAGGAGCTCTTATTAAGTCCCGCTTTAAGAGTGTAGCAGAAATGGATGTTCCATCACACTTTTTTTTTGGATTGGAGCAGAAAAATGGTCAAAAGAGGTACATTCACAGCCTAAAGTCTGACTCTGGACAGGTGTTGTCTGATCATGCTGCTATCCGTAAGCTTGCTGTCAGTTTTTACTGTGATTTGTATAAATGTGAACACCAAGAAGAGCAGATGTTAGCTCAGAGTTTTTATTCTGCTCTTCCCCAGGTTAAACAAGAATGTAATGTGGTGCTGGAAGCAGATATTTCCCTGGGGGAACTGTATGTAGCTTTGCAGAGTATGCAGAGCAGGAAAACTCCTGGACTAGACGGTTTACCTGTTGATTTTTATAAGTGTTTTTGGTTCATAATTGGAGAAGATCTCCTGGCAGTGCTGAAGGATAGCTTAGCCAATAGACGTCTGCCTTTAAGTTGCAGGAGGGCAGTTCTTACTTTGCTGCCAAAAAAAGGTGATCTGCAGCTCTTAAAACACTGGAGGCCTGTGTCCCTGCTTTGTACTGATTATAAGTTACTCTCCAAAGTATTGGCAAATAGGCTTGTTAAAGTGATGGATCAAATTGTTTTGCCTGGTCAGACCTATTGCGTCCCTGGCAGGCTGATTTCTGATAACATTGTTCTCATTCGAGAATTGTTAGAAATCTCTAAGCTTTTTGGTCTTAAAATGGGAATTATTTCGATTGATCAGGAAAAAGCTTTTGATCGAGTTGAACACGAATATCTATGGCAAACAATGATCGCCTTTGGGTTTACTTCTGGTTTTATCAACAAGATCAAGGCTTTGTATTGTGATGTCCAGAGTGTTTTAAAAGTCAATGGTGTTTTGAGCTCTCCTTTTCAGGTCCAGCGGGGAATCAGACAAGGCTGTGCCCTCTCTGGCATGTTACTCTCTGGCTTTTGAACCTTTTTTGCATACGCTTAGATCTGTTTTACAAGGTGTGATGTTACCAGGGTGCAATATACATTTAAAGTTATCTGCATATGCAGATGACTTAGTTGTCATGGTAGATAATCAACAAGATATTGATAGGCTAACAAATGTTATAGATCAATATGGTATCATCTCATCAGCCAGAGTTAACTGGAGCAAAAGTGAAGCTCTCTGTATGGGAGGGATGGAAAACAATTTTCAGTTACCGGTGGGATTAAATTGGAAGACAGACGGGGGGTTAAAATACTTAGGTGTTTTTTTGGGTGATGAAACTTTTGTCCTTAAAAACTGGGATAATGTTCTTGAAAGGACTAAAGGTTGTTTTGCCAGATGGAAGTGGATTTTACCGAAAATGTCTTATAGAGGTAGAGTTCTTGTCATTAACAATCTGATTTCATCCACGTTATGGCATCGTCTTTCATGTGTAGATCCTCCTCCAGATTTGCTGTCAAAGATTCAGGCACTTCTTGTTGACTTCTTCTGGGATCGTCTCTGCATTGGACGCCTCAAAGTGTGTTATTTTTGCCGAAGGAAGAAGGAGGACAAGGCTTAATTCATCTGAACAGTAGAGGGGCAACTTTACGTTTTCTGTTTGTGCAGAGGTTCCCGTAGACCTAGTGTGGAGACCGCTGGCTTGTACGATTTTGAACCAGTTAGGTGGACTTGGCCTAAACAGAACATTGTTTCTGATGGACTTAAAGCAGCTCAACACCAGTGGTTTGCCAAGTTTCTACCGTGGGCTGTTCAAAGTCTGGAATCTGTTTAAAACGGAGAGGACAGAGCATCATAGGTCACTCTATTGGCTTCTTCAAGAGCCAGTTGTGTATGGGACCCGTTTGAGTGCGGCCTGTCCAATAGGTCCCAGTTTTCTCAAACAATTCTGTTTGTCCAATGTTGTGACTTTGGGACATGTAATTCACTTTACAGGTGCAAAGATGGACAATGCTCAACTCCTTGCTTCTCATTTAAAGGTGCATTCTATTCGCATGATAGAATTGTTGCTCAAAAAGTGGAAAGAGGCTTTAACAGATGCCGAGCGCACATTGTTGCATTTTTATTGTGGTGGTCCTGTTCAACATAGTGTTGATGATTTTTTCCCCTTGATGAAGGTTCTCCCAGACTTTAAGGATTGTACAGGGTTTTTTTTAGGAATCAGTAACCCCTGTCTGTCTATTCATGATGCTGATAAGAAATTGTTATATAGATTGATTGTAAAAACTTTGAACAAAGATAAGTTAAATGGTAAAATTGACACTCCATGGAGAGCTCGCTTAGGTCTGATAGACGGTGTTGGACCTGAATGGAGATCGCTGTACAAACCACCATTGCTGAAGAAGGTTGCAGACTTGCAGTGGAGAGTTTTACATACGCCTGTGGCTGTTAATTCTTTTATCTCTGTTTTAAACCCTGATGTTAATCATGACTGTCCTTTTTGCACTCTTCGTGAGACAGTTTTTCACTGTTTTATAGACTGTTGTCGTCTTGTGCCACTGTTCTCCATGCTGGAAGAGCTTTTTAAATTGTTTGGTGTAGTTTTTTCCAAACAATTGTTTATCTACAGGTATTCCCCAAAAAAGAGGGAGCAGTGTCAACTCTTTAATTTTATTTTGGGAAGAGCAAAGATGGCTGTGTATATGAGTAGATGAAATAAGGTTGAAGGATTTACAGATGATGATCCTGTTTTTGTATTTGTTAAAATGGTGAAATCACGTTTACGAATCGACTTTAATTACTACAGATTGATGAATGATTTGGGAAAGTTTTCCATTATTTGGTGTCACAAGGATGTGCTTTGCTCTATTGTAGAGAATGATCTCATTTTCAAGAGTGTGTTGATTTAATGTGATTTTATTTGATTAAATGTTGTTCTTACAACTGTTTTAATAAAGGAATTGTAAAATCTCAATCTCTCTCTCTCTCTCTCTCTCTCTCTATGTCTCTCTCCCTCCCTCCCTCCCTCCCTCTCTCTCTCTCTCTCTCTCTGTCTCTCTCTCTATGTCTCTCTCTCTCTCTCTCTCTCTCTCTCTCTCTCTCTCTCTCTCTCTCTCTCTCTGTCTCTCTCTCTCTCTCTCTCTCTCTGTGTCTCTCTCTCTATGTCTCTCTCCCTCTCTCTCTCTCTCTCTCTCTCTCTCCCTCTCTCTCTCTCTCTCTCTCTCTCTCTCTCTCTCTCTCTCTCTCTCTGTCTCTCTCTCTCTCTCTCTCTCTATGTCTCTCTCTCTCTCTCTCTCTCTCTCTCTCTCTCTCTCTCTCTGTCTCTCTCTCTATGTCTCTCTCCCTCCCTCCCTCCCTCTCTCTCTCTCTCTCTCTCTCTCTGTCTCTCTCTCTATGTCTCTCTCCCTCTCTCTCTCTCTCTCTCTCTCTCTCTCCCTCTCTCTCTCTCTCTCTCTCTCTCTCTCAGGTCCGGGAGGGGGTTTTGTGCTCCTCTTGGTCTCCAGCACGCTTTTGTCTCTGATCTCTCCAGTAGACGGAGAGACCGTCGTCTGTCTGCGCGTGTCTCCTGAGCCCATTCCTCCGTGCATTACCGTCGGAAACTGTTCGAGAGCAATTACAGCTTCATCTGTGGAGTTTAATTCATTTCATGTGACTGAAGTTCGAGCTGACTCGGATCGGATCGGCTCTTTCTCCGACAGAGGCACCGGAGAATCCGCTCTTTTGGTTCGGTTCGGTTCAGCTGATCTTCATCCGTGCATCCGGTGTGAACTCATACTCTGAGCTCTGACAACTTGAACAACTCCAGGTAAAAAGGAAACCTTCTCAAAACTATTGCTTGCGGATTAATACGCAGTAGCGGTTTTGCGGGATATCTGATTTATTTGATCTTTCAAATACGATTTTAAAAATACCAGATGTCTTTAATCTCATCCAAATCCAGTTGTTATCATGCTGTAAATTGTACTTGCATGACTTGATTGTCTGAATGTGGAAATCTGTTCTGTTTGAGCATATGCACATATGTGCAATGATAGTGAATGTTATTGCATCGTTTTTGTAGAAGATTTACTTTAGAAATCTAAAAAAGCCACAAGAAACTCTGACTGATGTCCAATGTATTTACGTTTAACATTTTTTTATTCAGCAGATGGTTGTATTCAAGGACAGAGAGAACATTGTAAACATTTTTATTTTTTTATCAAAAGAGTCATTATAGTATACTATGCATTTGAGTATGAGATGTAGATAACAAGCAGTAAACGTTATTATAAGAAATGTCGAAATCCACCATTGCATTGCAAGCCGCAAGATTTTGAAAGAAGAATGCATATGCTTGTAATTGTTTACTTAAGTTAAAATCAAAGTATAAGATATCCTGTTTTGCAGGTTGCTTTGGTTAAAAGCATCTACTAAATGCATAAATGTAATTAGAAGCTAGAGCAGAAGTGAAGATCAGAAAAGAATAGAAAGATAGAACAATACGGTAGAAGTTATTATAAGAAATCCCACTATTGCATTGCAAGTTGCAAGATATGGAACAAGGAATGCACGTACATTTTTAAAGTTAAAATCATAATATAAGAAATTTCCTCATTTGCAAGCAAACTGCTAAACACATACATGTAAATGTAATAGGATTAAATGCTACAACAGAAGAGAAAAGCAGAAAGATATGATAGGTAAAAATTGATAGCCTGAATGCACTGTAAGTCGCTTTGGATAAAAGCGTCTGCTAAATGCATACATTTAAATTTAATTTAATTTAAATATAGCACTAGTTATAAGAAATGCCAAAATTCAACCATTGCATTGCAAGTTGAAAGATATTGCAGAAAGAATGCATCCAAATATTTAAAAATAAAATCACAGCATAATATACTGTTGCAAGTTGCTTTAGATAAAAGCTTCTACTAAATGCATAAATGCAATAAGATTGATTAGTACACAAGCTAGAGCAGAAGTGAAATGCAGAAAAGAATTGACAGATAGAACAATGCAGTAAGAGTTATAGGAAATGCCAAAATCCCACTATTGCATTGCAAGTTACAAGATATTACAAGATATTACAAGACATGCAAGTCACCTTGGATAAAAGTGTCTGCCAAATGCAGAAACATACAGGTATGTAATAAAAACTGTCCACAAGCTAGAGCAGAAATGAAATGCCAAAATCCCTCCATTGCAATCAAGATATTAAACGTAAAAAAGAATTCATGCAAATGTTCACTTAAGCTACAATCAGATGCAATGATACACCATAAAAATATTCTTTCAAAATGTTTTTTGTGTGTGTGTGTGTGTGTGTTGCAATGTAATGTCCAAATTAACCAGTTTTTAGACAGAAATAGTTCCTGTTCTGATCAGCTGATCAGCTGGGTGCTGTAAATAATAAATAGATATCAGCTTATGAATGCTTTATAGAGAACAGAAGAGAGATATCAGTATCGGTGAGCATTAGTAAGTGTGCTCGACAGGCGGCTGCGGTTCTGAGCAAGAGGTGCAGACTTAGATCTCGTTCCCTGTGGCAGCCATGCTGAAATTGCTGGAGATCAAAAAGTCCCTGGCAGCTGCTGGCATTTATTATTCATCCCAGCACCTTTTCACAACCCTGCCGACCATGTAGAGGCTCTTCAGACCTGTACGACACACTGACCACAGTGCTGTGACATCATAATAACAGCTGCCCGGATTCTCCATCAGCATTTCCTTTGGGATTGTCTGCAATTTGTGATTTTTGGGTTTAAGCAAGGGCCTTAAATGGATCCTGTTCCCCCGTTAAGCCCAGGACGGGCTCCTGATCCTCCTGTAAGCCCAGGACGGGCTCCTGATCCTCTGTTTAGCCCAAGAAGGGCTCCTGTTCCCCCGTTAAGCCCAGGACGGGCTCCTGTTCCCCCGTTAAGCCCAGGATGGGCTCCTGATCCTCCTTTAAGCCCAGGACGGGCTCCTGATCCTCCGTTAAGCCCAGGACAGGCTCCAGATCATCCGTTAAGCCCAGGACGGGCTCCTGATCTTCCGTTAAGCCCAGGAAGGGCTCCTGATCTTCCGTTAAGCCCAGGACGGGCTCCTGATCCTCCTTTAAGCCCAGGACGGGCTCCTGAACCCCCGTTAAGCCCAGGACGGGCTCCTGAACCCCCGTTAAGCCCAGGAAGGGCTCCTGATCTTCCGTTAAGCCCAGGACGGGCTCCTGATCCCCCGTTAAGCCGAGGACGAGCTCCTGAACCCCCGTTAAGCCCAGGACGGGCTCCTGATCCTCCGTTAAGCCCAGGACGGGCTCCTGATCCTCCGTTAAGCCCAGGACAGGCTCCAGATCATCCGTTAAGCCCAGGACGGGCTCCTGATCTTCCGTTAAGCCCAGGAAGGGCTCCTGATCTTCCGTTAAGCCCAGGACGGGCTCCTGATCCTCCTTTAAGCCCAGGACGGGCTCCTGAACCCCCGTTAAGCCCAGGACGGGCTCCTGAACCCCCGTTAAGCCCAGGAAGGGCTCCTGATCTTCCGTTAAGCCCAGGACGGGCTCCTGATCCCCCGTTAAGCCGAGGACGAGCTCCTGAACCCCCGTTAAGCCCAGGACGGGCTCCTGAACCCCCGTTAAGCCCAGGACGGGCTCCTGATCCTCCGTTAAGCCCAGGACGGGCTCCTGATCCTCCGTTAAGCCCAGGAAGGGCTCCAGCCCCAGAGCTTACTCCAATGCCTGCTCCTCCAAAATTCCCACCCTCCCACCCACTCCTGCCTCCTCCTCCGCTGTCGTCTGGCTGCCCCTCTGCTCGCCCTCAGCCTACCATCATTGTGGTGCGAGCTCAGCGGGACCGCCATCCTCCAGCGACGCCTTGGTCGGCGTCTCCCTCACCTCCGCCTCCAGCCTCTGAGGCCTGGACTCCGCCTCGGCCCGTTGACCCGTCGGCTCCACCATGGCTCCTAGCTCCTTCCTCTCCGCCGTGGCCCGGCAGTCCGCAGGCTCTGCCTGGCTCCCTCGTCCCTCCGGCTCCGCCTTGGTCTGGCGTCGTCCATCCTATGCCTCGGGACTCCACTCCTCCGGCTTCGCCTCATCCCTCCGTCCCTCCGGCTCCGTCAGGCTCCTTCATCCCCTCGGCTACACCTCAGTCCTCGGTCACTCTGGCCTCACCGCGGCCTTCCGGATCCACATCGCCGCGTCAGTCACCAGAGCCATCTGTTCCGCCTAGGACCTCCGGCTCCTCCCCGTCACCCTGGCTCTCCGTCTCCGCCTCGGGCTCCTCCTCCACTTGCTCCGTTGCCGTGGGTCGAGTCCCTGGAGTCAGTGACCATTCCTCCTCCATGGCTCCTTCCACCGTCGGCCCCACCTTGGGCCGTTATGGCTGTGGCCTGGGTCCTGCTGGGTACCTCCTGCTTCACATCCTTCCTGTCTCCTCCCTGGCTCCTCCCTCCGTCATCTCCTCCCTGGCTCCTTCCTCTGTGGTCCCTGTCTGCTGGCCCCCTCCTGGGAGGCTGTCCTCCACCGGAACCTCCTCCCAAGTTCCCACCCACGCCTCCCTTTGTTGTTTCTACGGTGCGAGTGTGTGGTTTTGATTAGTTCCCAGGTGTGTCTAGTCATTTTCCCATGTGTTCCATGTCCCTGTTAATTTAGTCATGCCATCCACCTGTGTTTCCCCAATTATCCCTTCTATAAAAGCCTTGTCCTTTCAGTTCTGTTTTGTCGGGTCGACTCGTCTAAATGTCAACTTGTCTACTTGTCACCTGTTACTTGCCTCTTGCCACCTGTTATTTACGACTTACCTTGTTTATGTTTGATTTAATAAATCCTTGTTTCGTTTATCCCTCGGCTCCGTGTTCCTTCCAGCAGCATAAGCCGTGACAGCTGCTCTGGGTTTAAACAATCTGCTGTACTGATTGATTTATACCATTGTCCATCTGCATACTGGACTCTCTGCTAAAGAGCATAGACGAAGTTTAACTAAGCAAAAGAGAGCAAAATATCAAAGAATATTGTATGAAATTAATGATAAAACATTATAGCTTGTAAGTTTTATTTGTGCAAACAGCACATTTATTTAAAAAGAAAGTAAAAATCACAGAAACAAACACTTGTAACCTTGTGTGCACACACACGAGCGTCTCAAGAACACAGGACACGCACATGCATAATTAATTGTGTCTGGATGTGTGTGAGTTCACAGAAGGGTTTCTGGCAGCCTGCCAGACACACGTCAACAGAAACACGGTTCTTCCAGAACCTTTCAACTTTATTCAGTGGTTATTTTGTTATGCATTCACTCCTGAAGGGAGAATTCAACCAAAAAGGAAAATTCTGTCATTATTTACCCACCCTTATCTGCTGTCTTAAGCCATACGAGTTTCATTTGCAGAACACAAAAGTAGATATTTTAAAGAATGTTCACGCTGCTTTTTCCATGCAATAATAGCAAAAGAGGACAAGTTCCAAAAATGAAAAAACAAAAAAACAAACACCAAGTAAGTACCAAAAATGCTGCTTATAGTTTAATGTTAGATGTTAATATTTTGTTATTGGATTTAACCTAGCAAAGTGCATCTTAATTAATATATGCTATCTGAATGAGAATGAGAGCAGAAGATTTTCAGTCAATAGTGGCTTCGATTTCTGTCGTATAGATTATAAAGTCTTGAAATATACTGTCTTAAATGTCTTAAGGATACTTTTAGTAGCTTCAAGGCCTTTTTATTTTAACTACAGTTGAACAAATAAATAAGAAATGCTACATACAATGCATGAAGTGATAAAATGTATAAAACACTGTATATTTTTCACTGTGTAAATGAAATATATATTTCTTCTCATTACAAAGTGATTTAGTCAAAGCAGTGAGAGATTTTCTCTCTTGTTGTTTGATTATCAAAAGATCATTGTTAATATTATTACACGTGTTTTCTTTCTCAGCTGTTTGCTTTCACTTAAGGCCTAAATTACTGTGTTTACGAGGATACGAGGATGCACACATACAATTTTGTGTATTTAACTGTTCAAGGCTTATAAAGCGGCAAAAATAACATATATGAACACCGTCTTCATATGTGCTTGCCTGTCTGACAGCATTCACAGTTTTGTTTCTCAGACAACACGCACATATAACGGAATGAATTCTCTTTCACTGTGTTTCAATGGCTTAAAATCCCTTGTTTTTAAACCTTAATGCTTAAAAACACTTGCAAATAGTATTTTTTTTTGACCATGTAGCACAGCAATGACATGTGAACATGTAACCGGCATAGAGACAATAGTCCAAAACCTCTACCGGTTTATCGTGTCTACAGTACCTGTATATTGCCCACCCCTAATTTAATGGAAAGAGCAGCCTTTGTGCTTTGTAAAATAGAACATTCGTTTTTAGAACAACATGAGTGTGAGTAAAGGATGACTTTATTTTTGCATAAACTAACTCTTAAAATTATGTTTCTTATGTTGTCAAGCTGTGAAACTCTTTTTGGAATAGTTTTCTATTTTTAAGAAGATGAAATCAGCCCCATACAGTATTTCCTTGTAGAGGATCGTTGAGCACACATGCTGAATATCTGATAATGTTTGTCAAAGTTCATACTGGTTTAATTAGGCTGAACATCAGTTCATTAATACCTGCTGAATCACTGCTGTGGTGATGAACACAGTTACTACAAAAACGTTATAATAGCAACACCGTGGCAATCTCTGACAACATACTTGCAACTGCATAGCAGTTCCTTAGCGACCACACACACCTACCCACAACACCCTAGCAACTGCATAGCAACACCCTGGCAACCAACCACTCATATCAAGTCAAGTCATCTTTATGTAAATAGCACTTTATACAATACAGTTTATATCAAAGCAACTTTATAGTGTCAAACTAAAAATAGTTAATAATGCAAGACAACAATAGAAAACAGTCAATTGTTCAGTTAAAGTCAGTTCATTGATGAGTCAGTGATGTCATCATTCAGTTCAGCTCTCTTCCAATAGTGTATGTGCAATCAGTAAACCGTCCGAAACTAAGCAAGCCAAAGGCGACAGTGGCAAGGAATCAAAACACAAAAACAGAGAGAAAAAAAAAACTTTGGAAACCAAGCCCAGTCGGGGGGGGGGGGACCGGTTTTTCTCTGGCTGGACAAAACCAGCTTGGGTTGGTTTAATTCCAGGCAGCAACACAGGTCAGATTTAGCAGAGAACATGTCAGGTTCCTGTGGTCTTGTCCCAATGGCCATCTAGTTGATGAGGTCTTCACAGGGGATCTGTCTCTGGGACTCACCAAGTTGACATTGTCTTCGCTGACATTCGAGGCTGTGGAAGTCGTCTCTAGGTGCTGATCCACCATCTGGTCAGGATATGGACTGGATCTGGGTGGCTATGGTGACCTTGGAATAAGAATGAAACAGACTAAAATTAGCATAGATTATGTTGTTCTTATAGGTGTGGCAAGTACGTTGGGTGTTATGGGAAGTGTATACCAGATCCAGTTGACCTATTAATTGAAGCCGAACAATCCTTTAACAGATTTTAATTATAGAAATGTGATAGTGTGTTATGTGTATGCCAGGTTGAAGAAATGGGTCTTCAATCTAGATTTAAACTGAATGTGTCTGCCTCCCGAACAACACTTTCAAATTTATCAGTATGAAATTATTAGTCATCCTGTTTTTTATATGAACTTTGCATTCCATTAGTTTTGCAAATTGATATGTATCATAGGCTGCAAAGAAATATAGAGATGAGGGTCATCGGCATAACAGTGTAAACTAATTTTCCTGATGATATTTCCCAAGGGTAACATGTAAAGTGTGAAAAGCAGCGTCCCCAGTACTGAGCCTTGTGGTACTCCATACTGTACTTGTAATAGATATGATACCTATTCATTCACTGCAACGAATTAATGATGGTAAGATAAGTAAGATTTGAACCATGCCAATGCAATTCCACTAATGCCACCAAAATTTTGTAGTCTACTCAAAAGAATGTTGTCAAAAAATTGGGGTTGTCTCGGATGTTTGCCCAAAGACTATGAGCAGAAAACAAATGCACTAGTGTTTATCAGACAGCAGAATTTGGTCAGAGTTTGAAACACAGTTGAGCTGGTGGTCTAAAGCTCTAGAGGAGGCACATTTGAAAGCAGGAGACTTAAGCAAACGGCTCCATTTGCCTCACTTTAATCTCATTACTGTCTAGGAGAAACTGCTCAAACTGTACAGAGATCTCATTTGTGATTTTGCCTTCCTGTATGGGATTGTGAGTAATTGATGTTGCCCTGCTGGAGAGCGACTAGTTCAATAGAAGGCATGAAAGTTTGAAGCCTTTGATATCAGACTGGCCCAGACTGAGTGTTTGTGTCTGCAGAATATACAGTAAATGAGGTTTGGGAGTAGAAGTCTTTCCTAGGAACATTTGTCTTTTTCTTTAGTTGAACACCTTTATTTTTTGCTGCTTATGGTGCATATATACATTGCTGTGGGAATAAGGCTGTGAGTTTTGAACTAGATGTATCATGTAATAATTGGAAATTCAGTGTCTTTTTATAAGCAGCAAGAGCTATATTCACACATCATATCTTAGTGCTAAATAAACCATGAGCATGGAAAAACTTACACCATAACTAAAAGACATAAAAAGTCACTGTGGTTCCTCCAAAAAATCGTATGTATTGATTTTTTTTAAACATTAACCTTCTCTGGGACCACAGATGACAATTAGCCATGCTGCTTAAATCTATCACATTTAATTTAGATTTTATTGTTATTAATGTGTATTGTACCTGATTAAATAATAAATTATTAGAAAAGGAAATCTTTTAGCTTTACACAGTGCACTTCAAACTAGTTTGAAACCTTTTAAAGCCTGGGATAAGCAATTTCACCCTTGTAATTTTGAAAAAGCTTTACTATATATAATTGCATAAACTTTTTGATATGCATTTCATATTCATATGCATGTGCAATTAATTTGATATTTTTGAATCCTCCTTTTGTGTCTTCTATCTTTTAATGTGAATAAATAATTTTTAAAGCCAATTATTCTTTATTATTAACAAAAAATATATACATTTTATTTATTTTAATGGCATGTAAATGTGTTTCAGCACTGGACAGCTCCCAATTCACTCACTGCTGTCTCATTACTGAATATAATATCAGTTACTGTTCCTGGGGTTTCTGTAATGCTTTTTGATCTTTCTAATGTATTTATATGAATAACATACAATATATTTACATGTCAGATCTTCATTACTATTATTTCTGTAGAGCTGAGATTGATGTTTAGTGGTGTTTGCTAAGTCAAGCATCACTACATCTATTGTTCAGACATGAATTATTCCTCAAATCATGTGTCTTGCTAGTAAGTTTTGCATGGGTGAAACTTGATATTGATCTAATCTAATGTACTTGCTTTAACTCAATCATAAAAATATAAATGTAATTTATTATTATTATTTTCAGTGGAGGATATAAAGAAATTAATTTCTGCAAAACTACACCTCTGGGGTAAGTGAAAAACACTGCACTGAAACAATAGCAGTTAAGTATCCTTGGAGGTCTTTTACTCTGTATTGTTAATGACTTTCACTCATGAAAATCTAATTTCACAGGAAAAGAAACCTGCTATTATTCTCCTTCATCTCTCTCTTTAATCTTCTGTCGTTCTGTTGGTCAGCAGGAGGTCTTTCCCAGTCCCCCCGGTCGTCTTACATAGACATGTTATGGGCAGTTAAAGAGAGAGAGAGAGAGAAACAGTCAAACAAAGGAAGGCCCTACATTTCTCTGTGTTTATCATCCATTCTCCTTGCGTGAAAAACATCTGTCAACAGCACATTGACACAATCCTTGTATAAAATCATTGTAATGCTAGTTATTCTTTAAGTGTAACAATAATAATCAATAATATTGTCCAACAAGGCTTTTTTTATGTAATTATAATTATAAATATATTTGTAATAAAGCTTACTATTGTTTTCCATATAAAATCCTATTTTGTATTTGTGTGTGTGTGTGTGTGTGTGTGTGTGTGTGTATATATATATATATATATATATATACATATATATATATATATATATATATATATATATATAAACATAAATTAAACTGTAATTATTATTATTATTTTTTTGTCAGGTAATGTGTGAATTTGTGAATCTGGTTTTGTTCCAAATTATTTAATATGACTAAATTAGGTTGCACGAATGCTAGAAAATCATTAGTAAGATGTCTTTCAACATTATAAAACCCTATTTTGTACATTTATAAAAAATTATGTATTTTTCGATCTTTATGATATGGAATTAACTGATTACATGCTTAGTTTTTCAGCAGACCTTAAAAAGCTGCAGCAGAAATGTGTTAAACGTTGAGTCTTACCACCATTGAGTGTGAACCCGTGTCCATATGCAAAATACAATGGAGTGTTTTTTTTCCTCCATGGTTAGTTTGAGTCTCCCGGTATTCCGGAGTAACCATGGCAACCACACAGCCGGTTAACACTCGCATTGCCAGCAGGTTGACAGTCAGATGCTTGGCACCTGAGAACGCTGGCTATATTCATATGCTTCATATAGACAGCTATATTTGTTAGTTATCAGTGTGGATGATGACGATTAGCACGCAGCAGTCTATCATACTATCAGTCTGTCTGTCTGTCTGTGGATTAACCAGCTGACAAGCTTCATTATTTCATGTCTCCCCTCCTTTAGAGATGATTCTTGTCTTTAGGTTTTGTGCTTGGCTGTGCTAAAGTACTACAGTAATTGACCATGAAGCGCTTATGACCACTGGTGAGACTGTGATCTGTTTGTTTCTCTGTAAAGATGCCTGACACAGTTCTCTGTGTTGAATTGGCACCAGCTGAGTTGTGTTGAATTTCATATTAGGCTGTGTTTATAGGAATGTGTCCCATGCAAAAAAAAAAAAAAACAAGTTTTAAAATATATATTGCATTCGTATACATGTTTTATTTTATGTTTACTTTAATTTAGTCTATTATTATTATTTTACAAATTGCTTTGTTCTTGGGTCTATACTTTTTTTTGTTTAATATTGTAAAGCATCGTGCTTCATTCATGAGAAGCAAGCAAAACAATACAAAAATAACAATTAAAAGAATTCAAATAATCAAAAATGTTGTCAAATAACATTTATTTTAAATAATAATGTTTAATAATAATTATAAAAATTATTTTAAATAACCTTACAACTGTTTTTGCTATTAAAATAAAAATGTTCGTTAATTTTTTGTACTGTTTTTGTTTTTAATTACACTGAAAAAAATTTTGTCAGGTTATATGTAATTCAAATTATCATTATTTGATATTAATATATCAGCTTGAATAACAGCATATTGACAGTTTTTACAAAATATATACATATCTGCTTGCTCTCCATTAGATGTCTTTGCTGTCTACAGTAGATATATCAGAGAGATGTGTGGTTTGTCTTTGCTGTGGGTGGTTTTGACTCCCACAGACTTTCTTGGATGTAAAATGTCAGCGCTGCTCCAGAACCGGATTAGATTTAAACTGGATTGAATATGCGAGTCGCTTCATTCTGATGTATGTGTATTCTCGAAGCATCCTGAGTTATGTTACTAATCTGACTTCTCTGCTGAGCTGTGGAGCTACCAAAACCCACTATAAGTTTCTCAGCATGCTTGTGAGTCAGCACGCTTTCAATGACAGCTCTATAGAAATTTAACATGCCAACTTTTGATACGCCAAACTTTTTTAAGCTGTTTTAAGAAAATAATGCCTCTTAGGTTGTCGTCCCACTTTAACGTAGCAGAGATCGTAGTCCCAAGAAACATTTTCAATGTCCGGACCATTAATAGTCAATGGCAGAACAGCATTTGTCCTCCGTCTGAAATCAAACACCATTTCCTTTGTTTTAAGGACATTCAACTTCAACTTATGAGTACAAGTCCAAACAGTGTAGAAACCTCCCTTCTATTTGTCATTATTATTGCACTGATTTACAATGTGAAACACTATCATTAGTGTATACAGAAAACAATAGTGGTGACAGTACAGATCCTTGTGGGGCCCCAACACTGATTGTCTTGGGACTTGAAAATATACTATTAATTTGAACTACTTGTATTCTGTTCTGCAAAAAAAAAAACAAATCCAAAAAGCAAGGGAGTGTTAAATCGACAATTGCTTTCATTTATTCATTTAAGTTTAACTGGAATAATTGTATAAAATGTTGATTTATAGTCTACAAAAAGGAAGTATTGGGTGCTTCAAGGTGTTGCAAAATTTTATGGATACACAGAGCCACAGCATCGTCAACCAACCTATTAGCCTTATAGGTGACAGATTTTAGAAATTAGATGTACCAATCACTGGTCTGTAATCATCTAAGCAACCAATATTCAACTTTTTTGCCACTGGAATGATAATAGCTGCTTTAAAACATGCTGGAACTCTACATACTCTTAACAGTTTCTTTGAAACTGTGATGCCTTTTATTTTTCAGGATTCTTTGATGAATAGAAAGTTCAAAAGAACAGCATTTATTTGAAATAGAAAACTTTTGTAACATAATTTCCTTCGCTGTTACTTTTGTTCTATTTAATGCATCCTTGCTGAATAAAAGTACTAACTATTTAAAAAATAAAATCACTGACCCCAAACTTTTGAACAGTATTGTATAAGTTGGTTTAAATCGGCTCTTTAAAATATTTAATATAGAAAATTAAATTTGCCTCTGTAGAGTTTGATGGCATTTTGAGCTCTGAAGTATCCTGAGGGGTGTGGGCTTCCAGGCTGTTTGTTGTTTTAATGTCTCAGCCCTCTTTGCATCTGAAGAGGCATTGGAGTGGAGTGAAATGCTCATTAATGCTCATTATCTCTCATTATTTTCTCTCAGATGTGTTGATGAGCTGCACGAGTCCTTTAGAGTTACACAAAGAGGCAGAAAAACAAACTCTCTGACCCATCAGTGAAACTCCAGAGTGAGACTTCAGAGAGATCCTAGTGAGCCGCTTTCCTGCATACTGTCTGTAGAGGAGTGGAACCTCATGAAACGACCTGCATATGTTGCTATGCTAAGGATGCAGTAATCAAATTTGCATGAAAACACACTGATTAGCAACATGCAATATTTGTGTTTATGGTGTACTTTTATGCATATTTGCATGTCACTTAGCAACATGCAATATTTGTGTTTATGGTGTATTTTTATGCATATTTGCATGTCACTTAGCAACATGCAATAATTGTGTTTATGGTGTATTTTTATGCATATTTGCATGTTTCTTAGCAACATGCAATAATTAATAATGGTGTATTTTTCTGCATATTTGCATGTTTCTTAGCAACATGCAATAATTGATAATGGTGTATTTTTATGCATATTTGCATGTCACTTAGCAACATGCAATAATTGTGTTTATGGTGTATTTTTATGCATATTTGCATGTTTCTTAGCAACATGCAATAATTAATAATGGTGTATTTTTCTGCATATTTGCATGTTTCTTAGCAACATGCAATAATTGATAATGGTGTATTTTTATGCATATTTGCATGTTTCTTAGCAACATGCAATAATTGATTATGGTGTATTTTTATGCATATTTGCATGTTTCTTAGCAACATGCAATAATTGATAATGGTGTATTTTTATGCATATTTGCATGTTTCTTAGCAACATGCAATAATTGATAATGGTGTATTTTTATGCATATTTGCATGTCACTTAGCAACATGCAATAATTGATTATGGTGTATTTTTATGCACATTTGCATGTTTCTTAGCAACATGCAATAATTAATAATGGTGTATTTTTCTGCATATTTGCATGTTTCTTAGCAACATGCAATAATTGATAATGGTGTATTTTTATGCATATTTATATGTCACTTAGCAACATGCATTAATTGTGTTTATGGTATATTTTTATGCATATTTGCATGTTTCTTAGCAACATGCAATAATTGATTATGGTGTATTTTTATGCATATTTGCATGTTTCTTAGCAACATGCAATAATTGATAATGGTGTATTTTTATGCATATTTGCATGTTTCTTAGCAACATGCAATAATTGATAATGGTGTATTTTTATGCATATTTATATGTCACTTAGCAACATGCATTAATTGTGTTTATGGTATATTTTTATGCATATTTGCATGTTTCTTAGCAACATGCAATAATTAATAATGGTGTATTTTTCTGCATATTTGCATGTTTCTTAGCAACATGCAATAATTGATTATGGTGTATTTTTATGCACATTTGCATGTCACTTAGCAACATGCATTAATTGTGTTTATGGTATATTTTTATGCATATTTGCATGTTTCTTAGCAACATGCAATAATTGATTATGGTGTATTTTTATGCATATTTGCATGTCACTTAGCAACATGCATTAATTGTGTTTATGGTATATTTTTATGCATATTTGCATGTTTCTTAGCAACATGCAATAATTGTGTTTATGGTATATTTTTATGCATATTTGCATGTCACTTAGCAACATGCAATAATTGTGTTTATGGTGTATTGTATGCATATTTGCATGTTACTTAACAATATTGAAATAATAGTGTTGACTAAGTATGCTGTAATCTAATTTGCTTAAAAATACACTGTAAGCACAAATATTGGGTAAAATAATGCACTTTTGATTGAACCAGTTTTATTATTATTTATATACTATTATTGTAATTGTTATATGTTCTTTTCATCATAGTTTTATTTTATGTGCTTGTAATTTTTATTAGTTTTTGTTATGTTTTTATTCAACTTTATTTTAGTTTTAGTAATTTTAGATCATTAGTATTATTTATACTGTTTAAGTATTTATTAATGTTTTGAATTATTGAAATCTTTTGATTTTACTTTTAGTTGTAACAATTTTGGTATATGCTATCTATAAAATAAAACAAGTTTTTGTTATTTGAAATAAAAAACTATGTAAAAAACAAAACAATAAAAATGACAAAAACACAGGAAAATAACTATAACTTGAACTGAAATGAAAATGTAAAATGCAAAAATAAGCTATAATAGTAACTCAAAAACACCAGATTTTTGTTTACATTTGTAGAACTGGATTGAAATGTTGATAATTAAGAATGTCTTAAATGAATAAATAAATAGATACATAAATGAAAAACATCTAATTGAATGCATTTTGCACATGCAATAGTTTCAGAAGAAATGTTTTAGGTTTACAGAGTCGTTTCATTCGGTTTGAAGTTTAGATTTCAGCCCACAGACTGGTTTCTCTTCATGACTTTCTGTGTTTTAAACCTGCTGATTTCCCAGAAGCTGGAGTCCTCACATCCACCCATTCCCTCAGACAAACCGGCACTGAGCGCAGACAAACACCGACGGCATGAAGCAGTGGCGACACAGAGCGAGCGATCCAGCGGCTGCCAATTACTGCAGCCACAGCGTCCAGCATCAGTGTCAGCCACGTCTCGCTTTGATGAAGTCACACGGGGAGCGAGCCCCTGGCACTGCGTTTGAGCAGCCTGGAAAACACAGACGCTGATCTAATCAGAAAATGCCAAGTGGAATTAAGAGCCGCTGAATTAATCACCGACATTAGACATGCAAAGCACATTTGGGATTTTTCTTGGCTTGACAATGAGAGTTTAACTAGTCTGAGCACACAGATTGGCTGGTGGGTTGTCTTTATTCATGACTGCTTTGAGAAACTGTCAGTCATGTCCGACTTCAAACCAACTCGGTGCCGTTAACTTTAACTAAAAAAATAAGATTAACCACTATGGGGATAGTTAAGCATAAAGTTTGGTAGACTCTGTAGTTTAAGAACCATCCACCACTAATCATAGTTGGTTTATCTGAGATGCATGATTCCACATTTATAGACTAGTGAGGAAGAAAGTCAAATAACTGTTTCAGCGGACAAACGAGACTGTCCCAGAATCATTCACTGATTCATTTGTTGTGTAATAAAACCAAAACTGCTTATCACTTTATTTTGCTTAAGTTACATTAGCGTCCAAACGTTGCGGCTAATCTTTCAAAAACCTTATTCAGCCCATGTTTCTAAAAGAAGTCTCTTCTTGCCAAAACTGCACTTATTTGGTCAATAATACAGTACAAACTGTGAAATATTATTACAATTTAAAATAAGTGCTTTCTAGGTGAATATGTTGTAAAATGTAAGTTGCTCAAAATGCATTCTTGATAAAAAATAAAATAAAATCCAACTGACCCAAAGTTTTGAACATTAGGTGTATAGAAATGTTTTTTCTAATTGAATTTCATGTAAATGTGTGATAAAATGTTTTAAGATAAACATTAAATATTATATTAAATGGTTGTGTTGAAACTTTTTCCTAGATGTGCATTTTTTTTTTCTTTCTTTTTTTACTAAATAATTTTTTTATATAGTTTTGAGTAAAACAAGCATTATTGGAGTGTGTTTTAAAATAAAATACAATTTCTGAATGGAAATTGTTTTCATTTCTTAAGTTTTTAAATGCTTTGTATTTATCATTTCATCAAGATTATGTGCATGACTTTCATATAATTTTCCAGTCTTTTAGATCAAGAAGGCAGAATATTAGTACTAAAAGCTAAAGCACAGTCATTATTTTATTGTTTTCCCATTTGTGTCAGGAAATATCACTTTAAATTGATTTTATTCACTCGGATTCATTTGTAAACTTCCTTCCCTTTCTTCTGTTTAAAATGCAGATAAAGACGCCTCAAAAACAAAACAAAAAGCTCTTTCAGACATTTCAGACAGTTTATCTCAGTCTGTCTGACATAAAACTTGTTTTGCAAGCTGTCAATCAGACATCTTTATCCTTTTCTTCTTGTTTTATTACTTAGATGTTGTGCTTTTATAGCTTATATTGAATCTTTCACTTAAACTCTCATTGTAGAAATAAAAATAGAAACAAAATGAGTCATTAGTTGTTATCCAGTAAGAGTTTAGAGCTATAAAGCGAATGCTGAGAGCAGCTCCAGAAATCTTTGTGCCTCATTTTGTTTTGAAATAAGTATTTAGTTAAAGGCTTTCTGCTTAAGTTGTACTACTGTTCAAAAATTTGGATTTGTGATGTTATTGAAAGAGTCTCTTCTGCTCATCAAAGCTGTATTTGTTTGATGAAAATACAGTAAAAACTGTAATTATTGTTAAATATTTTCACAATTAAAATAGCTGATTTTTATGTGAATATATTGTAAAGTGTAATATATTTCTGTGATGCTCCGCTGTATTTTCAGCATCATTCCTCCAGTCTTCAGTATCACATGATCTTCAGAAATCATAATAATATACTGATTTACTGCTCAAGAAACATTTCTGATTATTATCAGTGTTGAAAACAGATGTGCTGCACAATATTTTGATGCACTGTGATGCATTTTATTTTTAAGGTTTCACAGATGAATAGAAAGTTCAAAAGAACAGAATTGATTTGCAATAGAAATCTTTTGTTACATTATAAATGTCCTTATTGTTACTTTTGATCATTTTAATGTATCCTTTACAAATAAAAATATTAATTTATTAAAAAATTGTTTGACTTTTAAAACGTTTTATTGGTTGCATTTACTGTAAATGTGTTATTTCATTATTTTGTCTCTATTTTTAAAGTACTATACAAATAGGTATTTATTGCATGTATTAAATAGTTTTGCATCTTATTTTGACCAAAAACTGTCCATTTAGTCCAAAAATCCGGTGATTAGTTCTTCGCTTGTTGTTTACAGGCGAGCTGATAGAAAAGCTATGTGCTTGTTGTTTTACTGCAGTATGCATCAAACAGCCGTAGGCTACGAGACGGCTTTGATACGTCCCATAAACACACAGTCCTTCTAGCGTTTGCTTATCATAAATGCTGCAGTTCCAGTAATGAGGTTTGTTAAAGTCCCACTCTTGAATCGGCCTCAGCTGTGTCTCTAATTACCGCTCTAAATAGCACAGCTAACTGATGCGAGTTAAATCACCTCTGACAAAAGCACTGCAGAATCCTTCAGGAATTGAAATGCTAAACGCCTGGAGTTTCAGCGAGTTTGCGTTTACAGTAGAGAGAATAGCTGCTCGCTCGCTCAGAAACTCATCTGACATTTCAATGCTGGAGTCGAGCTGGTGCACGACCTTCCCATGCCTCTAAATAAGTCTTTCGTCCCTTTTATTTGCATATTTCTCTCTCTCTCTCTTGCTGTCTCCTGTGCTTTTTGGCTCTTAAATGCTGGCGTCTCTCCTCCTCTCTACATGTTTCCCTGTGGAAGTGCTGTTGGCAGCGTGTTTGTGAGCTGTAAGCTGAGTGTCGTGATGCTGGAGCCAGTCGAGAGAGATCAAGGAGCGAGCCCTCGCCACATGCATAATGGATAGAGGGCATGACATCACTCCACATGTCCTGCTGATTGACACCAGGTTCACACCCTCCTGATCTCTCAGCCTCTCATGAACTGGCCGAGGCCTCCTTATGCTCATTCTCATTACAGCCGCATGAAGTTAAGTGAGCCAGAGAGCTTTTCTTAGCTGATTCATTGCTTAGGAGTTTTCGATGCTTGCTAGGATGTTGCTAAATGGGTACTGGGGGTACTAGGTGGTTGCTAGGGTGTTGCTAGGTGGTTATGTCGTTTTGGGTGATTTTTAGGGTGTTGCTAAGCAGTAACTAGGTAATTCTAGGGGCTACTAGGGTGGTTATGATGTATTGGGTGGTCATTAGGTGTTGTTAAATGGGTATTATGGAATTTTTGGTGTTGCTAGTGTGTTGCTAGGTGGTTATGGTGTTTTGGGTGATTGTTAGGGTGTTGCTAAGCAGTAACTAGGAGATTCTATGAGCTACTAGGGGCTACTAGGGTATTGCTAAGTGGTTATGGTGTTCTGGGTGGTCGTTAGAGTGTTGTTAAATGGATACTAGGGAAATCTGGAGGTTACTAGGGTAATGCCATGTGGTTATGGTGTTCTGAATGGTTGCTAAGTTGTTGCTAATTGGTACTAGGGAATTCTGGGGGTTATTGGGGTATTGTTATGTGGTTATGATGTACTGGGTGGTCGTTAGAGTGTTGTTAAATGGGTACTATGGATTTTTTAGGGTTGCTAGGGTGTTGCTAGGTGGTTATGGTGTTTTGGGTGATTGTTAGGGTGTTGCTAAGCAGTAACTAGGGGATTTTAGGGGCTACTAGGGTATTTCTAAGTGGTTATGGTGTTCTGGGTGGTCATTAGAGTGTTGCTGCGGGTTGCTAAGGCATTGCTAAGTTTTTATGGAGTTCTGAATGGTTGCTAAGGTGTTGCTAAATGGGAATACTAGGGGATTCTGGGTGTTATTAGGGTATTGGAATGTGGTTATGATGTATTGGGTGGCTGCTAGAGTGTTGGTAATAAATTACTTGGGGATTCTGGGGGTTACTAGGGAATTGCTACATGGTTATGGTGTTTTGGGTGGTTGTTAGGGTGTTCCTAAGCAGTAACTAGGGTTGCAAAATGGGTACTAGGGGATTCTGGGGGTTACTAGGGTATTGCTACATGGTTATGGTGTTTTGGGTGGTTGTTAGGGTGTTGCTAAGCAGTTACAATGGTGTTCTGGAAGGTGTTCTAAGGTGTTGCTAGATTTCTAGGGGGTTCTTGGTGGTCTTTAGGGTATTGTAAGGTGGTTATTGTATTCTGCGTGGCTGCTAGAGTGTTGCTAATCAATTACTTGGGGATTCTGGGGTTACTAGGGTATTGCTAATTGGTAATGATGTTCTGTGTGGTCGCTAGAGTGTTCGTAAGCAGTTAGAAGGAGGTTCTGGAGGTTACTAAGGTATTGCTAAATTTTTGGGGTTCTGGATGGTCTCTAGGGTGTTGATTAGTGTAACGATATCAACCTTCATATTCATCCGGAAGAAGGAGGCGGGAACCGGCGGACAATCAAAAACATTTTAATAACAAAATAAACACAAAACAGTGCACCAGCCCCTCACGGACGACTGGTGCGCATAAAATAAAAACCAAAACACAACTAAAAGCCCAGGCCTGGTCCTCTCTCGTCCTTCACTGTCGTCGCTCCAGTTTTATATCCTTCCATCTCCTCCATGGGCCTCGAGACCGGTGGGACGAACAGGTGTAGTTCATCTCCAATCACTCCCCCGGCCTCGCTCCCATGTCCCTCGGCCCCGCCCCACTCGTCACAATTAGCAGTTACTAGGGGTTCTGGTTGGTCATTAGGGTGTTGCTAAATGGTACTAGGGGGTCGCTAGGGGGTTTTGGGTGGTTACTAGGGTATTGCTAGGTGGTTATGGTTTTCTGGGTTGTTGCTAGGGTGTTGCTAAGTGGTTGTTATGGGGCTCTAGGTGGTCTCTAGGGTGGTTGTGGTTGCCATTGCATTGCTGGGTGGTTTTTAGGGTGTAGCTAAGCAGTCACTAGGGTTTTCTGTGTCAGCGCTTTGGTTATTAGGAGGTTGTGGGTAATTAGGGCTTTGCCGTGTGGTTGATAGGGTGTTATAGTTCATTGCAAGGGGTTGATAGGAACATGAAAACTGGCTACTTGAATCATTATTAGGGTGTTTCTAGTTTATTATGGGTGGTGCTAAGTGATGGCTACCATGTTTTGTGTTGGTACCAGGCTGTAGCTGATGTGTGCTGCTGCGTGGGCAAGTGTTAATGTGTGTTTCGTTACACTTAAAAGAATAGAATATAGAGAGCAATTTTCCGGAAGTCAGACATTTCCTGTCTGAGCAGGATTAGAGACGGCGTGAAGGATACTGAAAGACAGACCACCCACAGAGAGACGTACAGCGAGGGGAAGTTCAGTCAAACTGTGGGAGAAAGGCCTGATTACTATTCTGAGAGTGTTGTTGTTGGTGTATCTGACGGGTGGCTGGTGTTGGATTACAAAAGAAAAAAAAAACGTCCTTACCAGCGTCCTGCCACTGCATTAATATTCATATTCTCCTTTGTCTCCTTTATAAAGGACACACAGTCCGCCTAATAAACCTCTGTCATTTTCCATCTGCACTGTTTCTTCTGTGTACCTTTTTCAGTATTAGTGCAGGAAAGGACAGAGTGTGTTTTTTATCAGCTCAGTTCTAGGGCTCTATTAAATTATAAATGTTTCTTTCTTTTTTTTAATCTTTTTTTTTCCATTTAAATTTTTCTAGATTGTGTATTTTTATTTTTATTTTTTACTTATTTTTAATGGCTAAAATAAAATGTATTAATGAAAAAGCACGTTTAGTTAATTGAAATCATGAAACTTATACAGTTTAACAGCAATTTTATTACAAGTTTAATAAAAATTTAATTTTATGGCCCTATTAAATACATAGTTCTTTTTCTAAAACTCGTTTTAACCACATTTTTTTGTTTTTAATTAAATTGTAATAATCAAAAGCATGTCTAAATAACTGAAATCATAAAACATATATATATATATATAATTTTTTTTTTTTTTTAATTTATTTATTTTATTTTATTTTATTTTTACAATAATAGGGCCATAAGAAATTATTTTATTTTTTTTTAAACCAGAAATTCTGTGTATTTAGATTTTTCTGGTAATCAAATATAGGCAATAAAATATTAATTTAGTCTCTCTTTTAATCAAATGAATGTTAAAGAAACCCTTTAATATTTTTGGCAAACAAAGTGCCTTAAAAGTTCCTTAAGTTTTAATATTATTATTAATTATAGACTAGTAGTATTTCATCAAGACATAGGTTCTACTGTACAATAGACGTGTCTGGAAATCAAAGAGCCCTACATTAAGTACATTTCAAATATTAACCAGATCAAATTTAAAATCAAAACTGACTTTGTTAATACACGTTCTTGGTCTAAAACCCAAGGCATAACCTCAGTAGTCGGATTATAAGAACTATATGCAAGGCATGGCAGGTCGTCTAATACTTCACTCTCTCTTAGTACACACTCGAAAGTGTTTACTTTCTCATTGTCAGTGAAGTACATAGTTAGTATAGCAATAGGAATTGAAACGCAGCCAGTATTGTTTTTTGATTATTCTCATTGCTCTCTACACAGGATGGTGTGTTTCTGCGCTGCTGGGCTGCAGGTTCTTGCGGTTCTGCTTGTGTTCTCAACAGAATGTGGTGAGTTCTCTTTCTCTCTTAACAGCATTTGAACCAAAATGTAACCTCATGCATATGGGTCCACTCATACAGGTCATGTTCTTGTGTTCAGTAACAGCTGGAAACAGCAGCATTACATGGTTCTGCTGTAATTATGACAGACCTCTACCTTATTTCATCTGTATGAACACAAAAGAAGAGAAAATTGTAATTTGTTCATTCTTAGAGATTACATTTACACCTGAGATTAAGATTTTAGTTGATAATGTTTGGACGTTCAGTTGCAATCAGTCATATTTTAGTTCTGTTTAGTCGTACTGTATGATAATGGTTCAACTCTAGATTAAAGTCACAATTATTAGTCATTTGAGAACATTTATTTTTACATTACAACTAAATTATTGCACTTTCATGTAAGAACAAATCAACAGAACACCAACGCAGATGCCTTGTTTATTTGACCTTGTTTATTTCCTTTTTTTATTATTATTATTATAAATTAATAAAAAACAAGAAGATATCTCAAAAGCTAAAACTGGTAAAATTCCTACTATTAATTCTTAATATTCATAATATGAATTATGTTCATGTGTTATGTCTATTAAAACAGCAATTGTAATTTAGAAAAAAAAATCTATACTATTTTGTCTTTTTTGTAGGTCAAAAGATCTTTTGAAAAAACATTGCGTGTTTCTATAGTTGTAATAATTGTTAAATTACATTTTTTATTGTCTTAGTCATGGAATAAAAAGGTAGTTGACAAACGTTTTTAATTATTATCATTAACTTAAACGATCATGACTTTAAATAAAATAAATGTTAATTGAAATAAAATGAAATAGAAATGCTTAAACATATATATTTCAGTTCATTTCCAAAGCATAATTTCTAATCTCCTTTAGTTATACTGTTATATCATTTTTAGTTTTAATTATTTTAGCTGTTTAACTAATATATATTTATTTATTTATTTATTTATATTTTTTTAAGAAAAGGCAAACATTAAAAATAAAAAAATTAAAATAAATAAATAAAACAAATTCAAAATATTAATAAAAACCTATAGGCATAATAGTATTAAATTATACTAAAATAATGTTAAATTGTATAGATACAATGACAATTTTGCTCAAAATTTATTTAGATGTCAATTTCTTGATTCTGTAATTTTATTATATTTAAAAAAACAAAATCAATTTATTAACCATGCATCAATTCAATAAATAACAATAATTATCCATCCAATTATAAATGCTTGTCTTTTTTTTGTCTTTGTTTTTCTATTTAGCTTTTATTTATATTTCAGTTTTAGTTTTAGAAAGTTCTGAAATCAAATATTCTTAGGAAAGAAGTTAAGAAATTTCTTACGATTACTTCCAAGTTTGTAGAAAATTTTAAGTTCTGAAAATTCTTAAGAAGATTTAACTTTTATCTGATGGGATGATTTTGCTGATCGAGTCGATGAAAAACACCTCAAGGTTCTGAAATGATACAATTTAAAGCAAGGTTTTGCATGAGTTGGTATTGAATCCAGAATGTCAATTCTACTTAAAACATCATGTTTGTGCTTAAACAAGTGCTCATGCAGAAGAAATGTTCATGTTGCTCATGTGTGCGTCTTGCTTGCGTGAAACTGCAGGCTCGCTGTGGATGCTGGTTCTCTCTCAGGTTCTTTGTACTCACGCTGAATATCTCGGTCAGGCCTGACCGCATGTAACCCGTCTGTCACCTCAGAGAAGCCCACCTACCGCTTAAACGGATCAGTGTGTGTGAGCGACTGCAAAATGCTTCATAGGCCAAATGTTTTCACTGGCAGCTTCAGTCAGCGGCTCTTTCATTAGGCTCTTTAGCAATGGGTGATGGGAAATCACTCGCTCCTGCCAGGACGATTAATGCCCCCTGTACACTCTTTAGAAAGGACCTCGAGATATACGACAGGCACAAAGCTGCTGGTCACTAAGAGGCTACTAGTTAAATGTAAAAACTGCTAACTGAAGGCTTTCTTCTGTGAAAAAAAAAACATTTTGAAGGAAACACAACCCCATTGATTTTTTTTTTGCATGAACAAAACCATTTTCCTTTGTAAAATTTTGTTAAAACTTTACATTATAGGGTCACATTAGTTAACATTTGTTAATGCATTACACTATTTTATTTAAAGATACAGTAGTAAAACACATGCATGACAATAAATGTATATTTATTTGACATAATATTTATTAAATTAGAAATCATTTGAAAAAATGTGTACTTGATTAAAAAAATCTATTAAATAAGCTGATTTTCTTTTTTTTTTCTTTTTAAACTTTTTTTAAATGCATCCATTTTTCTAATATATAATACTAAAAATAATAACTGTTTTCCATTCAATTATAAATGCATTTTTATTAGTCTTAGTTTTTTTTATATTTGTATATTTAATTGTATATAATAATTATATTTATTTAATTTTATAAATAATTATGTTTATGTTTTATATATGTTATATTTATATCTATTAAGCTTTAGCTTATATTTATTTCAGCTATAGTTTTAGAAATGTCTGGGTCCGGATATTCTTAAAGAAGAAGTAAAGAAATTTCTGACAATTAATTCTATGAAGTTCGTAAGAATGTTTTTCAGTGCAGTTATTGAAAAAATTGTTTATTTGATTGTATGATTTGCTGATCAAGCTTAATATTTAAACAACCCCAAAACATTTATCAAACATCTTACCTTACCTTTGAAGATTTAAGACAAGTTGGACTTAGTTCTAGTTTATTCAAGTTTTGTCTTAAGCACAATCTTTAAAAAGCAGATAAGAACATTCTTAAAGGGACAGTTCACAGAAAATTGAACTGAATCACCCTCAAGTTGTTCTGAACCTAGGAGTTTCTCCTGTTAAAGGATCTTGGTAACCAAACAGTTGCTGGTACCCATTGACCTCCATAGTATGGGAGAAAAATACTATGAAAGTCAATGGGGACCAAAAACTGATTGGTTACCAAAATATCTTTTGTGTCCAAAAAGAAGAAAGAAACTCAAGAGGTTTGGAATAACTTGAGGCTGAATAAATGATGCCAAAATTGTACTATTAGTATTAATATTAGAAATACCTTTTATTTTGATATTTTCTCTTTTCATTTAATTTTACTTTTAAGATTTCTTAGTTTTTTTTCATTTGCTTTGCCATTTTTTTCCGTTTTTATAACAAATATTGAAATTAGTTTTAATGTATGTTTATTTCAGTTTTAGTAATTTTATTAGTAAATTGATTTCAGTCTTAGTCATTTTTGTATTTATTTTTATACAAATATTTTTATTTAGCTTTAATTATTTCAGTTTTAGTACTCTTAGTACTTAAACTTGTTTTTAAATACTTGCCAAGACAATATTTCTAAGTTTTATTTATTTTGTTATATGCATTACACTGAAAAAAAAGATATTCACTGAATTTACAAAGCAATTTTAAGGTTAGTGTCTGCAATCAATTTATTTTTGCTACATTTAAATAAATTAAAAAAATAATTGACTAATTTCCAATGGTTTTATTTTTTTAATGTAGATAAAATAAATTGTTTGCAACCACTTAACTTTAAAATTGTATATTTTTTTCAGTGCAGTCCGTTTTTATTATTATTATTTTTAATATTTAGCTTTAATTTATATTTATTTCATTTTTAGTTTTAGTAATTACTTCAACTTAAGCTTATTTTAAGTTAGTTCAGTTTTTCATGTAATATTTATATTTTATTTCAGATTTATTTCAATTAATCATTTATTAAATTATTATCAATTTAAATAATTTTTTGCAATTTTTCGTTTTAGTTTTAGTTGCTAACAATAGCAACACTGATTCTGGCATTGCCTTATTAACGATGGACTTGCATTTCTGCCATAGCATGTGGTTTGGGCCCTAACGAGGTGTCTTAGTAGTCTACATGAAGCTGCTGGCAGTGTTTTGGATCAGCGCTCGTCCTGTGACTCTCGTCTCTGTGGGCAGCTCCTGAGCTTGCAGCAGATCAGCAGTGCTTTGTGTTGTTGGAGCTGAATGTTTGGACGGCTGCGAATCAGATTTAGTGTATCGAGCAAACACCCCTCCTCCCGTCGCTCCTGGTTACTGAGCAGCGGTTGCCATGGTTATGATGTTGAGGCTGAGAGGTGTAAACGTGCTGCGGCGTTTGTGTGTGTGTGTGTGTGTGTGTGGGTGTTTGTGTGTGTGTGTTTGTGTGTGTGTGTGTGTGTGTGTGTTTGTGTGTGTGTGTGTGTGTGTGTGTGTGTTTGTGTGTGTGTGTGTGTGTGGGTGTTTGTGTGTGTGTGTGTGTGTGTGTGTGTGTGTGTGTGTGTATGTGTATGTGTGTTTGTTTTTTTGTGTGTGTATGTGTGTGTGTGTGTGTGTGTGTGTGTGTGTGTGTGTGTATGTGTATGTGTGTTTGTTTTTTTGTGTGTTTGTGTGTGTGTATGTGTGTGTGTGTGTGTGTGTGTATGTGTGTGTGTGTTTGTTTGTGTGTGTGTGTGTGTGTATGTGTATGTGTGTTTGTTTTTTTGTGTGTGTATGTGTGTGTGTGTGTGTGTGTGTGTGTGTGTGTATGTGTGTTTGTTTTTTTTGTGTGTTTGTGTGTGTGTATGTGTGTGTGTGTGTGTGTGTGTGTGTATGTGTGTGTGTGTTTGTTTGTGTGTGTGTGTGTATGTGTATGTGTGTTTGTTTTTTTATGTGTGTGTGTGTGTATGTGTGTGTGTTTGTTTGTTTGTGTGTGTGTGTGTGGAACTGGAAAGGTTATTCACGTAATACATTCATCTGTAACCCCCATCTGCGAGTCTGTACATGTGTGTGTGTGTGTGTGTGTGTGAGAGAGAGAGTGTGTGTGTGTGTGTGAGAGAGAGAGAGAGAGAGAGAGAGAGAGAGAGAAAAAGTGTATTACCCACTTTGTCCGATGGCATCTTATTTATGAACACCAGTTGTGGGACTGATTTTGTGACGTGTGTAAATGTACTTTTGCTTATATGCTAACAACATGGTTACAAAAATTAAAATTAAAATTAATGTATAAAAAATGTTTTTAAAACTAAGATTCAAATGAATAAAATATGTATGCATAAAATATTTGTAAATGTATAAAATTTAATATGTAAATAAATAGATAAAATATATACAGTGTATACTTATATGCATGTAAATTCCATGCTTTTTAAATCTGTTTAGTTATATAAATTACATTATAAAATAAATAATATATATATTGTTTATATAAATTTATAAAAATGTAATATGTATATTAAATAGTTATATATACAGTATATATATATATACACTATGGAAATTGATGCATTTATTATAAAAAAAAAGAACAATATTATACAATTATAATAAAATGATGAGGATATAATAAAATGTAAATGGTATTTTCATGTTTGTTGTATTTGTTTTACTGCCTTTATACTCATGTAAATAATTTTTGTTACAAATACAGTGCAAACATCATAATAATCTAAGAATCAACATTATGCTCATGATGATTGAAGGAGGAAATGGACTTCATTTTCTTAATGTAAAATATAATATTTTTTATTTAGTAGTAAATCAGATGTGTTTTGGTGAAATTCAGCCGTATGTGTTTGAGCATCTCATTAGGAAAGAAAATGACTTGGTTTTTGCATAAAGACAAGCCTGTGGGGGGTGAATGGAGACCATCTAAATGCAGATTTGAGCTTTCATCACTTATATCTTTATTCACACACTATGATACACACTCATCCCCAAGTCCATATGGACTGAAGAACTGCAATTGATTTCCAATGTATTTACCATTATAGAGCGTGTATTGGGGAGATTAGATTGCCTCTACATCTTCCCTTCTCACTTAAAGCAATATTCCAGGTTATTATTTACATTTGCATATCTGTGGATGGCATCTGCGTGTAAAAGCCAATGGGAAATGAGTTTACAGTAATGCACTTACAACAAGGCAAGTTCATCACGAATAAATGTTTAACCAAGAGACCTTATTTTTGAAATAAGTCACCAAGGCTGGATTTATTTAATCAAAAATACAGTAAAAAAGTGAAATATTATTACAGCTTAAACTAGCTATTTTCTATGTCGATATCTGTAAAGCTGTAAAGTATTTCTGAGTTCAAAGCTGTATTTTCAGCTTCATTACTCCAGTCTTCAGCGTCACATGATCCTTCAGAAATATGCTGATTGTTATCAATGTTGAAAACAGTTAAAATTCTTGTGGAAACTGTGATACATTTGATCTTTCAGGATTCTTTGATGAATAGAACGTTCAAAAGAACAGCGTTTATTTGAAATGGAAATCTTTTGTAACATTCTAAATGTCTCCAACTGCCACTTTTGATTAATTTAATGCATCCTTGCTGAATAAAAGCATTCATTTTTTACTAATCTCAAACTTTGAAACATTAGTGAACATCTTCCTCAGTGACTAGGAAGGCATCTTTAATATCAACACAAGCTTCAGATTTTCGGTGTTACTGTAGATACGATTTCAATGTTTTTTACAGGCTGGAGAATGAAAGAGGTTAAAACGATGAAATATGAAAAAGCTCATCTTTCTGTTATTCCTATATCGTCTCTGAAGTGTTTGGAGACTTTCAGCTGATTAAATGAACTGTGAGATCCAGAGAAGACGCTCAGGCTGGAGAACAAATATTATTCATGTGTTTTCTGCGTTTGAGGATGTTACAAAAGTCTTTGCTGTAATAATCTGCTGGGTTTTGTGTGGAACAGTGAACTACAGTAGGCTTTTAATTTACATCTAAATAAACTGAATTCCTTTTGATGTAAAATAAAAAAGGGTCCTATTTGCTTCCTTAAGTCACACTCATGTCCACATTGTGAAAGATTCATCATTGCATGTATTGAAATATTTGTCTTCATCTTCAATCTTTCATCAAAATATAATAACTTACTTTTCTCTTCAGTTGACATCTTCTGGACTAAATGGGTTGTTGGTTAATGTTAATTCATATTTAAGGGGTTATCATCCTGAACTAAAACTAAAAGCATTAAAAATGATTTACTTAAAATAAATGTTAACTGAAATAAAACTATTTTTTTATATTTATTTGTTTTATATATCAATTTTTTTTTCATGTCAGTTTTAGTTTGAGTAATTTTAGTATTTCAAGATTTTTATTTAAAATGTATTATTTTTGTTTATTTTAACTTTATGAAAATATCTCAAATTAATAATTAATTTAAAAACATATAAATTAATTAAGACCTATTTTGTTTCAGCTATTTGTCAAGGCAACATTTTTCATTTTCATTTAGTTTGTCTTAACTAAAATAACTAAAACTAATAATTTATAAACTCTTAAACCATAAAAACTTATTTTATTAAATTTCTAATTTGCTCATTTAGTAAAATAACTAAAACGATTAATTAATAAACTAAAACCATAAAAAAGTATTTTCATTGATTGGAATTAAACATTAGCTGAAAAAAATAAACCATATTTACGTATATATTTTATTTAATTTGTAATTTGCTCATTTAGTAAAATAAGTAAAATGAATAATTAATAACCTCTAAAACTATAAAAAAAACATTTTCATTAAATTAAATAAACATTAACTGAAATAAACCATAATTATATTTAGTTTAGTTTTAGTAATTTTAGTACATCAAACTTATTTGTATTACATTTTTCATTTGCTCATATAGTAAAATAATTAAAATTATTATTTAACAATCTCTAAAACTATGAGAGACACTTTAATTACCCAAAATCAAATAAACGTTAACTGAAATAAGACAAACCATATTTATATAAATTTCAAACTTATTTCTATTTAACTTTTATTTATAGTATTTTATAGTAAAATAACTAAAAAGAATAAGAAAAACATTTACATTACTTGAAATTAAATAAACGTTAACTTGAAATAAAATTAAATCAAAATTATATTTATTTTAGTTTTTGATATTTTAGAACTTAAAACTTATTTTTAATTTGCTCATTTAATAAAATAACTAAAATTAATAATTAACAATCTCAAAAATTAAGAAAAACGTTTTCATTACTTGAAATTAAATTAACATTAACTGAAATAAACAAACCATATTTATATAAAAAAAATTATATGAATTTTAAACGTATTTTTATTGAACTTTTAATTCACTCATTAAGTAAAATAACCAAAATGAATAATAAACAATCTCTTAAATTGTAAAAAACATTTTCATCTCTTGAAATTAAATAAACATTAACTTGAAATAAAATAAAAAATATTTTTTATTTATTTTACTTTTAGATATTTTAGTACTTAAAACTTATTTTATTTTTATGCTCATTTAGTAAAACAACTAGAATAATTAATATACACAGTATTTTAAAATATTTACAAATATATTTAATATTTTTAATATTATATATATATATATATATATATATATATATATATATATATATATATATATATACATACATATATGAAACAGAAAATATATATCATGACTAATATACTATGGAAATTGATGCAATTATTATTAAAAAAATATGATAAATTCTAATGAGTTATTAAACAATTATAATAAAATGATGAGGATATAATAAAATGTAAATGGTATTTTCGTGTTTGTTGTATTTGTTTTACTGCCTTTAATTTATACTCATGTAAAAGATTTTTACACAAATATAGTAGAAACATATTACATACAGTACTTAGAATCTATTTTTTTTTAAATGATACTAAAATAGCACTGATCTTCCAATATTGTTTTACTGTGCTCATGTAAGTAATTATAGACCCTGAACATTAACCTGAGACACCAGAAATAATTTAAACACATGCAGCAAATATAGCACGCTGTATCTTTAAACCTGCTTCTGTTTGTTTCTCTCTTCTCTGTCAGCTGTGACTCGAGCCGAGACTCTGGTGACGGTCCGGAGAGTGACCCATCCTCCGCTGCGGCGTCCTTTAGCCGAATCCGCCCTCCTCCCGTGTGTGTTCACCCTTCCGGCCGTCCTGGTCCCGGGACACGGCCCGTTCATCCACTGGATCCACGGCTCCGGAGCGCAGGAGAGGACGGTGCTCTCGGCTCAGGACGGGGTCGTCAGGGTGCACCAGGCGTACATGGGTCGGGTCAATCTGCCCGGATACTCTCCTGACCATCTCAACGCATCTCTGGCGCTTTCCCAGCTCCGCTCCAATGATTCCGGGACTTTCCGATGCCACCTTGCCCTCAGGGAAAATTATGAGCAGGATACGGTCAACCTGGAAGTCACAGGTGAGATCCAAACGAACTGGGCTGAGTTTCCCAAAAGCTTCGTAAGCCTAAGAAGTCCGTAAAACGATCGTACGACTGATCTTAATTTTACGGTCTGTTTCCCAAAATTACGAGGTGACATTTCAGCACTTGACAAACGGACAGCGACTCATAAGTAACACTTGAAGCATTGCTTTACGCTCATTGTTGGGAAACGCACGTGAAACAACAACGAACAATCGTGAAATTACTCGTGGAAAACGTTCTTAAGCACTAAGATCAATCGTTATCGGGAAACCCGACCCTGGACTGTTTTAATGTTCAACTATTGTACTTTTCCTGGACTGTTTCAGACATATTTTATAGCATCACACACACAATCGATTATGGTCCTTGAAACAGTGTTAACCAAAACTATTAGAAATAGTTTTCAGTAATTAAAATGAAGCTGATATTAAAATGAAATGGGTGAGAAACTTTAAGGTAAAAATTTCTAAGAAAAAGTTTAAGATGAAGTACGAAATAAAAGAAGAAATATCTATATAGAAGTATTTTTTTGAAATCTTTGTAAAATTACAAAAGCACATAAATTACTAAAACGTAAACTAAAATGAAAACAGAAAATATAAAATAAAAGCTAATGCAAAATTTTTATAAATACTAGTATATACATAATAAAGAAATAACACTGCCTTAAAAATGTAAATGTGCTAGAAATTAAGAATTTGTATTAATCATTATTAATGAATTTGATATTAAATGCGATTTAACATAAAGATGTGGTTGCTGTAGTATTCCTAGGCTTAATAAATATTTTATAGACAGATTTTAGTATAAACTAGGATCCTCATTATTGTTGACTGAAATAAAGCTGAAATAAACAAAAAAATAAGTATTAGATGAAAAACGTAATTTCATGATCGGTGTGACAGAAAACACGGAGAGGGAACCAATTGCATGCAAGTCATTTATTAAAGGGTAATCCAAAGGGGTAAACAGTCCAAGCAGGGTCAAAACCAGAATATTCAAATCCAACATAAACAAGACATGAAGACAAGGCAAAGCAAGGCAAGAAGCGACGGACATGAATAAACTTTCAAACATTAAACAAGGACTCCGTAACACAGACTCAGACAGACCGGGTATAAATACACAGAAGGATAATGAGGGAACAGGAGACAGGTGGGGAACAATCAATTACTAAACAGGAGGAAGGTGACCAAATAAGGGAACAGGAAGTGATAAGGAGAAAGACACCGTGAGAAAGGAGGACACCTAGTGGAAACCCAGGGAACACAACCCAGACACTGTGACAGTACCCCCCCTCTGCGGAGCGGCTCCCAGACGCTCCACGACATGACACAAAACAGAGACCAGGAGGGAGGCGGACAGGTGGAGGCTCAGGGGGAGGGACTGAGGGCCAGAAAGGAAACATGGGAAACAGACACCAGAAGTGTAAACACAAAGCAGGGAGACCAGGAGGGAGGAGGACGGGAGGAGGTCCAGGGGGAGGGATGGAGGGCCAGGCTAACAGAGGGGAACCGACAGAAAACACAACAGAAAACGAAAAACATAAGTCCCTGAAGGACTTCACGTGGCGCCCACAAGGGCGGAACAGAAGCCCACCACAACCGTGTGGTCAAGGCGGAAACCCTCCAGGGCGGAGCAGAAGACCACCACAACCGTGTGGTCAGCGCGGAAGCCCCCCAGGGCGGAGCAGAAGACCACCACACCCCTGTGGTCAAGGCGGAAGCCCCCCAGGGCGGAGCAGAAGACCACCACATCCTTGTGGTCGATGCACAAAGCCCCCAGGGCGGATCAGAAGCCAACCACTTCTGTGCGGCCGGATCAACGGGAGGACGAGACTCTGGTAATTCCATGGTGTCTCTACTGGACTCCAGAAGATCAGTGCTGACCTGGCTCTGCTCATGAAGATCAATGGTGACTTGTATTTGCTCATGAAGATCAATGGTGACTTGCCTTTGTTCCTGAAGATTCAGAGGTGACTTGCCTTTGTTCATGAAGATCAGAGGTGACTTGACTCAGTCCTTGAAGACCACCGGTGACTTGACTCAGTCCTTGAAGACCACCGGTGACTTGACTGAGTCCTTGAAGACCACCGGTGACTTGACTGAGTCCTTGAAGACCACCGGTGACTTGACTGAGTCCTTGAAGACCACCGGTGACTTGACTGAGTCCTTGAAGACCACCGGTGACTTGACACAGTCCTTGAAGATCACCGGTGACTTGACACAGTCCTTGAAGATCACCGGTGACTTGACTTGACTCTGAAAGGTCAACGGTGACCAGCCTAGTCTCTGGAGGATCCGCGGTGACTAGCCCTGACTCTGGAGGCTCCGCGGTGACTAGCCCTGACTCTGGAGGATCAGCGGTGACTAGCCCTGACTCTGGAGAGTTCACTGGGACCTGACTCGACTCTGGAGAGTTTCGACTCTGGAGAGTTCACTGGCCCCTGACTCGACTCTGGAGGGTCAACTGGCCCCTGTCTCGACTCTGGAGGGTCAACTGGCACCTGTCTCGACTCTGGAGGGTCAACTGGCACCTGTCTCGACTCTGGAGGGTCAACTGGCACCTGTCTCGACTCCGGAGGGTCAACTGGCGGAGGGCGATCAACCGAAGGTACTTGGTTCGCCGCTCTGCCATCTTGGCTGGGGAACGGAAAAACGACATACCGCTGGTTCCTAGTGTGACGGAGTCCTTCTGTAACGATCTGTGTTACAGAAAACACGGAGAGGGAACCAATTGCAGGTAAGTCATTTATTAAAGGGTAATCCAAAGGGGTAAACAGTCCAGGCAGGGTCAAAACCAGAATATCCAAAACCAACATAAACAAGACACGAAGACAAGGCAAAGAAGGCAAGAAGCGACGGACATGAATAAACTTTCAAACATTAAACAAGGACTCCGTAACACAGACTCAGACAGACCGGGTATAAATACACAGAAGGATAATGAGGGAACAGGAGACAGGTGGGGAACAATCAATTACTAAACAGGAGGAAGGTGACCTAATAAGGGAACAGGAAGTGATAAGGAGAAAGACACCTTGAGAAAGGAGGACACCTAGTGGAAACCCAGGGAGCACAACCCAGACACTGTGACACGTAAACTTTCAGTCAGAAATTTCTGTGAAGATTATAAATGGACTGAAATAATCTTAAAATGAAGTACTAAAATTATTACAGTAACATTAAAATATGAAATAAGGAAGAAATTAAGAGTTTATAAAATTATAAAAAATGTACCTAAAATTAAAATGAAAAGTGAAAATATAAAAATAAAATCTAGTTCAAAATATTGATTAATAATATAATTAGTATATAAATAATACTAAAGTAACACTGCCTCGACATTTGTCAACAAGATCTACAGATTAACAGTTTTAATTTATAATTAAATAAAAAATTTAATTATATTTTAATAAATTATAAATAAAAAAAATCTAATTATTATTGATACTAATTATATTTTGGTGTTTTTAAAATTATTTCATAATATTTATAAAATGTTATGATAGTGTAATATTTTACTCATACAGCCCCTTTCACAGTGGACATTGCTTTATATCAGCTTTACAAAAAAACATCACTGCAGTAATAATGTTTTAAGGTCCTCATTAAGCACTTTAATTAAGAAAAATTACAGCTTAATATATTTGTCTGTAAACCCCCAGTGATTAAGTTAAAATCATTATCATATCAAAGTGGTTTTGCACGGCTAAAGTGTAACATGACCACATCTGAAACCAGAACAGCAGTTTTCAGATAAACATTGAGGAAAAACGGTGGCTCGTTAGTCTGCTGTGAATTAATTACCCTTTCATTACCTTCATTCAGACTGTCAATATCATATTCATTGGAGCCTTTTCACTCTTTCCCCATCTAACTTTAGCTCAGCTTTATTTTCATTTTCATTTGAGGCTCTCATTAACTGCTTAATTGGCCGTAACTCTTTGATTAGAGCGGCGAGATTGATTACCTGTGAATTAGGAAAACAGGTGACGCCTAATGAGGGAAATTACGCTAAACCACAGATAAATCATCTCAAATGTGCTGTAAAAGACTGTTAATATTCAGGAATATTAGTGATTTAATGCACTGATACAATCAGAACAAAGTTTTAGCTGAATAAACACACTCAGTTTGCAACGTCGATACTGTTATTGAACTAATCTGAATCAACATTAAATTGAATTTAACTGAATAATAACACTTGATGATCGAATATTCGATCATTGCAATTTTCATGCACTCTTTCTTACAGCATTACACACATTTCAAGATAAATTATGGTCTTTGAAACTGTGTTGTTATTGTAAAGTAAAACGCTTAAGAATTGTGTCTGGCAACAAAGCTGAAATAAAATAAATTATTAATATTAGATATTATTATTAAATTAGAAATGACAATACAAATGACAAAAGCACATAATAAAATTGCAAAAACTTTAACTAAAATTTATATGAAAACTGAAAATATAAAAATCAAAAGCTAATTCAAAATATTAATGAATGCTGTGATAGTATTTAAATGATACTGAATAACGCTGCATTTAAAAGCTACAAAATAAGAGTTTTAATTTAATATTATTTCTGAATGGGATAGTTTCACTAACTAGTTTCATTATTGATTAATTAAAAAAAAATAAACACTTATTTTCCTGTTTATTATGTGAAGCTGAAATAATCATAATAATACTTTTTATTAATATTATATATTAATATTATTTATATTTTATTAATACATTTTGTAATGAGTCTACACAGTTTCAAGTTATTTTTCTTTACAAAGAGTTTTAATGAGTGAATTAACTTAATTTTTTTATAATAATAATAAATATTCTTGTTGCTATGATTAATAGTGATAGTATTATTAATAATACTTTAAAATAATAATAATATTTTAAAATAATACTTTTATATATTAATATTGTATAATCATATTATGAATATTTTATTGATATTGTTTGTTTGATAGCTGAAATGATGGCCTATAATATAAATCTAAATTATTCGGAGCACTTCTTAATGAGAAAAAAAGTTAATAAAATAATTAAAGCTAATTAAAGAAAGGTTAATATTGGGCAGTGTTCATCTGTGTCGTGTTAATGTTTCAGGTGTGGTGTTTCACTACCGTTCTCCAGTGGCCCGTTACTCGCTGTCGTTCGCTGAGGCCATCCGCGCGTGTGAGGAGAATTCGGCAGAGGTCGCGACCCCTGAGCAGCTGTGGGCGGGGTTTCACTCCAGCATGAACAGCTGTGCGGCCGGATGGCTCAAAGACCAGAGCGTCAGGTGTTTCTCAGCCTTCAGTGTTTCTGCTCAGAAGCATCGCTCCTCAAATCTCATGCATTTCTACAGTTAGTTTAATAATGTGTAATAAATGTTAAAACTAATTCTACTTGTTGAGGGATGAGTCAAACTTGACTGTAACCCAGAACATAATTTTAAGGAGTAATTATTCAAATAATTTTTAAATAATAAATTAATTAATATTATATATTAATATTTTATTAACAATGTTTTTGTTATAGGTCTACAGAAATTAAACTTGGTAATTATTAACATATTTATTTAGTGCATAATATGCTTAATCATGTATTTAGTATATTTATTTATTTAGTAAATAATACATGTTAAATACAAAGATTTGTGTAAATAAATAATTTAAGAAATAAATACAATTATTATTATTTTATTATTTGTTGTATTAATATTATACATTATACAATGTATATAATAAAAAATAATAATAATTATTATTATAAATAATTAAAATCAATTATGGTTACTTTTAAAAGAACTGTATACATTTCTTAAAAAGGTAAACGTTAAAAATATGTTTGTTAATGAGTCTACACACGTGAAGCACATTTCGTGAGGTTCTTCTTGAAGGTTTGCTTCAGGCGTTTGTGAACTAACTTCACCAACACTATTATAAGGATCCTGTTATATTGAAATGATTTATTAGTGTTTCCATTATCACACAGCTTTATTTACATATGGATATCAGGATCTGGCCAGTTCCCACAGTGCAGAGGTTTCGTCAGATTTCACACCCGTCGTCTCTCCGCAGGTATCCTGTACAGAGACCCGAGCTCGGATGCTTTGGACACGCAGAGTTTTCTCAAGGGGTGAGGAATTATGGGAAACGAGACCCTTTGGAATTGTTTGACGTTTACTGTTTTGCCAGTGACATGCAAGGTAAGATTCCGGAAAACACGGAACATGGATAATTGGAATCAATCAATTGTTTGAAGCAATAATGAACTTTTATATTAATAATAGTAGTAATTTTCTTCTTAGTTGTGGTTGGAAATTTAATTTAATTTAATTTAATTTAATTTAATTTAATTTAATTTAATTTAATTTAATTTAATGCTTTCAGGGTTACCAGTGATTTTTCTCTAAATAAATAAATAAATAACAATAATAATAATAATAATTATTATTTGTCATATTAATTGTAAATTATGTTTTTATTATTTACTTAATAAATATATAATTAAATAATATACTATTAATCAGGCTATGCACTTCATAAATTTCAGTTTAAAAATTATTTATTGTATAATATATTTATAAAGTAGTAAAATAAAAATAATAATTGTATTTATTTGTTTATTTGATTAATAATTTACAGAAAAACCTGCAGTAGCCCTGAAAGCAATTAGTTCTGATTATTTTAAAATTTTCAATATTCAATGATGGATTTTTCATAAAAAAGTATAATAGATTATTATTATTTCTTCCAGGGTTACAGCTGATTTTTCAATAAATGAATAAAATATAAATATTAGTGTTGTTTGTTACAATAATTGTATATTATGTTTTAACGTTATGCATTCAGTATGTATTATTTGCTAAATAAATGCATGAACTAAATAATACACTATTATGTATACTATTATCTAAATACATTTAAATAAAAAAAGCATAATTTGTAATTAAAGTAGTAAAATAATAACAATAATAATAAAAATAATATTTTTTATTTTATTAAGTAAATTAAAGAAAAATTCTCTGAAGGCAATTAGTAGTGATTAAAAAGTATCATATTTAGTAGATTAGTAGTTACCAAAACTTCTTATTTTAAAATAAATAAAATTATAAATTATTTTTTAAATTTAAATTATAAATTTTCTAATTATAAATTAAAATAAAATTATTATTATTATTATTTTCTTAATAAACTATTACAGTAACACCACAGAAATGCATATGGAGCTGTTAGTCACAACATATGAATAATGCATAACATTTTTAATCATTTACCAAATTTATCATGCTGTTAGTTATGGATGAGATGCTTTCGCATGTAATAGAAATAAATGTAATGGGTTTTTAATGATGCTGTTTGATGCATGATGTTGTCCTGTAACATTTATTATAAACTCCTCACACATATTTTCTTTTAGTGTTGTGCTATTAATTCTCCGTCCTGTGGTTCTGTAGGGGAAGTGTTTCCTGTCTCTGTTCCTGAGCGACTGACTCAGGATGAAGCCTCGGCTCACTGTGTGTCTCTGGGAGGCCGGCTGGCGACCGTGGGTCAGCTCTATCTGTCCTGGAGGTCTGGGCTGGACCACTGTGAGCCGGCCTGGCTGTCTGACGGGAGCGTGAGGTTCTCCATCAGCTCGCTGCGCTCCGACTGTCCCGCTGGAGAACCAGGCGTCCGAACCATTTCACCGACAGAACTGAACAACGGGAGCATGCGGTTCGATGCTTTCTGCTATCGAGGTATGCATCGCCGTGTCACACAGTCATGCATTACACAAACCATTATTATTTATTTTGTTTTGTTTTTATCTAGACCATGCAATAGGGATTTGATCATGTTTAAGAGATGGTGTGAACCATAATTCCTTGCAACATGTTTTACTTGGCCATATTCTACCGGCTTGTAACATTTTAGTCCACTTACAATTTTGTCATCAACCTCCGTTTTTGCTGCTGTACCTTTAAGAGTTCAGTATTTAAATGACCTTGCAAACATTGTTTTGATTGGCATTTAAATCTTCTGGTTTTAATATGTCACTATGGTGACGGTACAACTTGTAAGTGGATATAAATAATAGAATAAATTAGAATAAAAATTATTATTGTTATTATATGTGCATTAATATTATTTATTAAATACGTATTTACTAAGTAAATAAATATACTAAAAATGTACTATTGAGTATGCTATGTACTACATAAATACATAATTAATCATATAATTAAAATATAATAATAATAATAATAATAATTTATTTATTTATTTGTTTATTTAAAAATCGGTGGTAACCCAGAAATCAAGTAAGTTTGATGACTTACATTTTTCTTATTAATTGTTTTTATTATTATTTTAATTAATTTAATTTAGTTTTCGGCTCAGTTTTTCACTCGCTTAGAAATAATGCCATGTTTCTTTAAATGATTTATTTACTAAATAAGTAAATATAATAAAAACATTCTATAATAAACAATATAATATTATGAATATTTTATAATGTGATTAAAACAACAACAATCATTTTTCTTTTTTTTATTCATTTACATATTGTAAAATAGTCTTATGCTCATAAGTTCATCAAGAGTATTTTCAACATAAGTGTTTTTATAAATTATATATATACCTTTAACACATATTCTACCATACCAAAGTTTGGTGTCATGATGGATTTAACAAGGAAGCATTAAATTGATCAAAAGTGTCAATAAATACATTTATAATGTTAATATTATTATTTGAGATGTTCAGCAGAATGTTCAGGATAATTTTCACTCTCATTTAGAATTTAAAAACTTTTAAACAGCCGGTTTAATTCAGCTACCTTTCTTTGCAATAAAATACAAACAATAAATGCTTCTTGTTTTATTGGAAAAAAGTGCCATATTTTGCCTCGTAACTTTTTTTCCCCCCCAGAAGTCAACTTATAATATTAGTCAAGGCTTTTGGCATTAAAAATAGTTATATTTAGGAAAAATGTTAATTCAGGACCAATTTCCCCCTCTTTTTAAAATTGAACAGGCGCTATTTCTTTTTTTTTTTTTGTGATCTATTTCACACTCTTTTTAACAGTTGCATTTTTTTGTGCTTTTTAGTTATTTTTTTATTACATTTTTGTATTGTTTTGATTTATGTTTAAATTCTGATGATTTAAATATTTAATATTGTGTCAGAAGTTTCAAAGAATGTGTTGAACATGATAAAGAAATTTTCTAAAAGTGTTTTATATGATTTATAATGCGTCAAAAGTATAAACGAATAGATTTCTGACATTCTACCATTCAAATGTTTGGGGCCCGTATGATTTTTTGAAAAAAAAAAATGTAATACTTTTATTAAATTGATCAAAAGTGACACTAAATGCATTTATAATGTTACAAAAGATTTCTGTTTCAAATAAATGCTGTCACTTTCCATTCATCTGTGAATCTTGAAAAATAAAATGCATCAGAGTTTCCACAAAAATATGAATCAGCACAACTGTTTTCAACATTGATAATAATCAGAAATGTTTCTCGAGCAGTAAATCATCATATTATTCTGATTTCTGAAGATCATGTGACACTGAAGACTGGAGGAATGATGCTGGAAATACAGCAGTGCATCATTTAAATAAATTACAGTTTAACAGATATTCACACAGAAAAAAATCTGTTTTAAATTCTAATAATATTTTACAATTTTTACTGTATTTTTGATCAAATAAATGCAGCTTCGATGAGCAGAAGAGACTCTTTCATGAACATTAAAACATCTTACCAGCTCTAAACCTTTAAACACTGGTGTATGTTGATAAAATGTGTTGTTGAATTATTATTGAATGCCCTGTTGAATACAAGTGTCTCATATTTTGAAAGTAAAATGGTGTTAATCTAGCTCATATCTGACTGTATTGCAGACACACAGACTTCCGGCCAGCCGGACCTGCCTGACCTTCGACCCTCTAACTGGACCGGACAGCTGGATCTAGACAAAGAGCCGTTCGTGACCTCTGAACCCGCCGAGCTCTCGGCCGAGTATCTGACGGTCCATCTGCGCGCCGGAGACACGTCTCTGGACTGGAGCGGTCAGCTGGACTCGTTCCCAAACAGCCCACAGGTGCTTCCTGATCTGAGTCCGGGCGGCTCGGCCCGAGAGGAAGAGGACGAGGATGAAGGTCTGTCTGGTCAGTCTGTGACTCCTCGAGGAAAGAGTCCCCTCACCAACATCGTCAGCTCCTTATGGAAACCCTGGAGCTATTTGACAGGAAGTGAAGCCAAGGCGACCAGCCCGAGCGTGACTGACGACAGAAGCACTTCCAGATCAGGTGATTATGAAAGAAAGAAATGGATGCAACACAACAATATTTTCTGACAAGAAAGATGCATTTTAAGCGGTGCATGGCGATAAATCAATATATATATATATATATATATATATATATTGTTTTAATCCTCAATATCAATAATAAACTTCTGAGTAATTTTAGATGTTCCATCCAAATTGTTAGACATAATCACAACAGTTGCACTATCTTAGTATTTTTTTTTAATTTTTTTTTTTTTTGTGCAATTAAACGGAGCTGGACAACAGTGTCTTTACTGATAAAGAAAATAAAAAATTTAAAATTAAAATTAAAATGTTGTTAATTGAAATAAACAATGAATGACATAAAATACTAATTATACAGAAAAAAAAACTATGTAGACATATTTAAAAAAAAAAAAAAATAAAAGTACTAAAACTTTAAAATAAAAATAAAAATATTAAATAAAATATTAACAAAAACTTTCACAGTATATATCTAAACAACTGAAAAAAAACAATAATGCAGCAAAGTAAAATTATTTAGATAAAACTATATCATTTTTGACTTAGCTAACTAAACTAATCAGTCATGTTTTTTTATTATTATTAAAATATATAAAACAGAAAACATGGAATTTGGGAATAATAATAATAATAATCCACTGATTTCATAGGGCCCTAAAATGATTTGTTAAACCTTTAAAACAGTTTAATTTAACCATTAAAACAGAATCTAGAAAATTAAAATTAAAACAATTTAAATTAAAATTTTTATATATTTATTTTATACATTATACAATGTTATTTTTTGTTATACAATTTTATACAGTTTATACATTATACAATGTTAATGTTTTATATATATATATATAATAATGCTTTTTGATTAATCAAATTTAATTTCAAACCTTTAAAACAATAAATATTTCTATAGCAGTATAGTATTAACATTTTTAATTGTAAATTAGCTTTAGAAAAACTTTAGAAAATTTGAAATGTTTCAATTTAGAATGTTTCAATCATTTTTGTTTTTGTACTTTTGTCATTATTATTTTTCTAGCTTAATTTTTGTTGCACGTTTAATACATTGTTCAATTGTAGTTTGATGATTGCACTTAATTAGAAATGTTTTTAAAGTGTTAAGTGTGATTGAGTTGAGAGATGATCTGTGGGATAAATCAAGCTCAAGTCTCTGTTTGTCGTGGAGGTAAAGTTTTAGGGTTGTCTTCTCTGTCCTAAACTGAACCTGGCAGCATTAATCTTTAACGTCAAATGGAAACTTAGGCCTGTTACCTACATTATTCATTCACAACTGAGGGTTAAAAGCTTGAGACGAGAAGCCAGAAACCGGAAAAGTGCATCCACACGGTTCACTCATGCACACTGCTGTACTGTATGCTTTAGTGCTTTGTTCTGCTGATATATGAGACATACCAAAACAGACTAGCTCGCCCAATATTTGTGTGCTGTTTTATGATGTAAAACTGGTTTGTGAGGGTTCTTCTTCATTGGGATGCTTCCTTGGGCCAGAAACAAGGACAGCTATGCAGCCGCGAGCATTTTTCTTTGCAATTGTGAGAGAAAAACAGCAACAATTCTCTTCTTTTTTTTTCTTCTTTTTTTCACCAAGGAATTAAAGATTTCTGAAACTCAAAATTGCCATGATTTTTATTTATTTATTTATTCATTCGTTTATTTATTTAATTATTATCTATCTCACAATTTTGAGGTTTTTTTTCTTTGCAATTGTGAGAGAAAAACAGCAACAATTCTCTTCTTTTTTTTCTTCTTTTTTTTCACCAAGGAATAAAAAATATTTTAGAAACTCAGAATTTCCATGATTTTTATTTATTTATTTATTTTATTTCTCAATTTGGACTTTTTTTTCTCTGCAATTGTGAGAGAAAAAACAGCAAAATTGTAAGATATAAACTCGTTTAGTTTATAAAAAAAAGTCAGAATCGTGAAATAAGTCACAATTACCATAACATTTAAATTTCTTTATTTTATTTTTATATCTCGTAAATTAAGATAAAATATAAATATATTTCTGCCATGGAATAAAAAAAAAGAAAAAAGCTAATAGCGACTTTTTATTTCACAATTATGACCTTTTTTCACAAGTTTATCTCACAATGTCTGAGTTTTTGCTAAAAATTGCAAAGAAAATAATTACACATTGTGAGTCGCAATTTCCTTTTTACTGTTGTATTATGTTGCAGAAAGGGTCTTCCATCTAAGCGTGTGCATGCTCCTGTTAACTATGTTTTTAGTATGTAACCGCACATTAGACAGCAAGGTGTCTCTCTAGGTTTTGGAAAAGAGCTACTTTCTCTACTTTTCTAAAATCTTGTTTCTTATAAAATATCCATTGCTTTTATATCACTGTCGTGTTATCAGCCATCAGTTAGCTCTCCTGATGTGAAATTATATTTCAGTGCATTTAGTGAAAACATTCGGGATTTAATTTGTTGTAACAAAAATGCCGTGGATATTAAGATCAGATGTCACCATTAAGACTGGAATCTTATTTTAGGATTATTTATATGCTATTATAGTATTTAAATTATTATTTTGAATTATAAAATAGCTTTTAATAACTTAAATTTATTGTTTATTTATTATAGTTGTGAAGGCAATATTTTAAGTTAATTTAAAAGATAAAACCTAAGATGATAAATGGAGAAATAGCTTTTATTTTTATATTTTATATTTACATTTTAGTTTCAGTCATGTGTGTTATTTTATTAACTTTGGCTTTGTAACATATTTTTAAATTAGCTTTATTTTTATTTCAGTTATAGTTTCAGTAATTTTGAATTGTAATTAATTGTTATACTTATTTTATTTAAGTTAGTTGGCAAGGCAACATTTCTAATTTTCATTTAAGTTTTTTTAAGTTTACATTTTTTTATTTCATCTTAGCTTCAATAAATGAAAGTTAAAAATCTAAATAATTGATTTCTTTTATATAAATATACATTTTCAGTTTTCACTTTAATTTTCATTTCAGTAATGTTGCTTTATGTTTTTGTCATTTACTTTTTTTTTTTTTGCTGAAAATGTAAAAAAAAAAAACCCTGTTTATAACATGTTTACAAAAGCCATCTATCAGTGCATTCCAGCCTTTAGTGTTGAAAATGGTGCATCTGATCACATCAAGACACATGATTTGAGGAATCATTCATGTCTGGAGCACAAACGGACATCACTAATCCTAAAAATGAGCAACAGTCATGATATTAGTGAATCTTGACCACTTACAGACAAAAGGCAAACAGCCTGAAGTCTTAGACGTGTAGATAAAAACTGAATATGTAATGAGAGTCTGGCAGACTCTCGAGAGACACAAAACAGATCGGAGGAATGAATCCGAAAAGAGCAACATCTAAATGCACAAGAGCATGACTGCTGATTGGATAAAGCCCGCAGATAAATTAATAATCATTACTCTCATTTGCAAATGAGTCTTTGACTAAATCAGTCTCGTTCCTGGAAGCGTGTTTTTAGTCTCTACCTTGATAGAGTTGCTTGTTTGTTTAAGGCAAACATTGTTAGAAGGCAAAAATGACTCAAATTTAAATAAAAATATATAGTTACATAAAAGTAAAAATAAAAAGACCTTACATCGAAAATATAAAAAAATAAAAATTTAAATCTAATTTATATATTTTTATAAGCTACTGTTATATTATTTATTAATATTTCTGAATTACATTTTCATTTATATTTATTTTTATTTCAGTTTTAGTCTTTTTGTTATGTGCTTTTGTTATTTTTTTCTAGTTTTTATACATATTTTATTACAATTAGTTGCAGAGGCAATCTTGAATATTCATACTTTTAATAGTTTAACAGTAATGTCTGGAATACACTACATGGTATAAGTGTACTAAAGGCTATAGGCTAGCTATTTTTTAATAGTTTATTAATTATTTTTATCATTTTATGTTTATGTTAATTTTAATTAAAGTTTTGGTCATTTTATTATGTGCTTTTGTCATTTTCTTAAAAATAATTTATATTTAACTTTTATTTATTTAACATTTTTTATTTTAATTTTTGTAATTTTTGTACTTCAGCTTAAACTTGTTTCAGTCCGTTTTAAATTTGAGTGATTTTATTATGTGCTTTTGTCATTTTTATTATTAAAAAGATATATATTTATATTTAACTTATTTATTTATTTTATTTCGATTTTAGTTTTAGTAATTTCTGTACTTCAGCTTAAACTTGTTTCAGTTCAATTTTATTATGTGCTTTTGTCATTTTTCAACTTAAACTTATTTTCAGCTAATTAAAATTTTAAGTTTTAGTCATTTTATTATGTGCTTTTGTCAGTTTTTATTATTATTATAATTTTTAAAATATTTCTATTTAACTTTTTATTTCAATATTAGTTTATTTTTTTACTTCAACTTTAACATGTTTCAGTTCCATTTTTTTAATATTTCTATTAAAATTTATTTACATTTAAATTTTAGTGATTTCATTATGTGCGTTTGTCATTTTAATTATATTTACAAATATTTATAACATATTTATTTTATTTAAATTTTAGTTTCAGTCATTTTTGTACTTCAACTTTTTTTCAGTTCATTTTAATTTTAAGTTTTAGTCATTTTATTATGCACTTTTGTCATTTTTTTTATTTATAATTTTTTTCATATTTCTATCTAACTTTTTAATTTATTTTTTTCTATTTCAATTTTAGTTTGTTATTTTTGTACTTCAACTTAAACTTGTTTCAGTTAACGAAAACTATTTATAATAGCTTTATTTTAAGTTAATAATACAGAAAACTGATAAAAAAATGTCTGATGTTAATTGAATCTTATTTTAGTATTATTGGAGTCTGGTATTATTAATTGGCTGTAATGTTAAAGTATTTATTAATATTTCAATTTGACTTACTTTAGTCATTTTGTTATGTGTTTAAATGTTTTTTTTATTAGTTTACTTCTATTGAACTTTATTTTGGTGATCAGTAACAGCACTGGCTTGTGTTTGTGTCTGTAGGGTGGAGCCTCTCGTGGCTGTCTGGTCCTTCAGCCGTCACTGATAAATTAATCACCTCATTTCCATCCACGAGTTCAGTCGTAACGACGATAGTCTCATCAAACGCCACCAGAGATGGACCGGGCGACATTCAGACCAGTCGACCTGCACAGGGCACTCCGGCGACCACGGCTGATTGGGTCGTGGTGACCGAAATACCCGAGCAGAAAAATAAAACCCCAGAACCCAAAGTCTCCGTCTCGACCGAGAACTACTCCAGAGAGAGTCGAGTCCCGGAGACGGAGGGCAGCTCGTGGGGCGAAACGCCGCTGACAACGAGCATCAACCCCTTCCCCACCGCTTCACACGCACACGAGGCTCATGGAGAAATCCAGTACAGACGCAGAAACAAACCCAAGAGACTCAACCAGAGCACCACGGAGATGATGTCGATCATCGCCCAGAGCACGACGACTCCCTTCATCCTGACGTCTGCCACCGGAGACACTGAGACGACCCTCTCGACGTCTGCAGGCGAGTCCCAGACATCAAGCCTCGTCTCGACGGTTCCCATCAGCGTAGAGCAGGAGCTGAGCCTCACCGAGACCGACGGGAAGAACAGCTCCGCTGGAGAAGAAGGTACGATTTACTGCATTCAATGACAACTAATCTAACTCATAGTTTTCATGCGCGCCACTGGGTGGCGTCTGTACTTCCCGGTCAGAGAGCACCTGTCCGTCAAAAGCTCACTATCCAATCAGAGTAGATCACTGTTAAGCCCGCCCCCACGAGAGGTTTGTGTCAAAACACCAAAGGGAAAACTGCGAAACGTAGGCGAAATCTGTGGCAATTCATTCAGAATCCACGATCAGCGAAAACTAATCTTTGAAAAACATTAACAAAGAATGAAGCATATTTGAAGAGCCTGTAAAATTTGTGCGACTGAGTTCATTTTTTCATTTTCATTGTTTTTCTTCTTTTGTAATGGCACATTTTTGATAGTTTCTGAAAAAGTTATGTTCAGTTTTATTGAAGCAAATGTAATTAGGGGATAAACGATATCAGATCGAGATTCTCTGCTTCATTTGAGAAAAACTACCATCAAAAACTCACTGAAACTCAAAGATGCAACCAAAATAAAAGTTTGGTTTAACTTGAAGAAATTATGACGGAAGTATATTACTATTGTATACTAAAATGAAAAATTTCAACAAAATTTAATTTTGTTTTCCTTAATAATGACTAAAACACCTACTAATTTAGTAAATTATTGCTATTATATTATATTATATTATATTATATTATATTATATTATATTATATTATATTATATTATATTATATTATATTATATTATATATTAAAAAGGTAATAATGTAATAAAATTATATATATATATATAACAGTTAATGAAAAAGACAAAAACATCCACAAACTTGAACTGAAAATATATGAATAAAATTGAATAATTAAAAAAATATGAATAGAAACTATAAATGCATAAATAACACAGGTCGGAAGCTTACGATGTGTTACTATCTATTTTATTTAGTGAGATCAACACAATTACTTCATAAGTATAAGTACTGTATTTGTCCAAGTGTGATTATTTAACAGGGTATTTGTAGAGATTATATGTTTTGATTTCAGCACAGGGTGTGATCATTTGATGATGTGTAAGTAAATTTGCAGCTGTGTAAACACTGAATTAAATCAGTCTGCCTGATGGGTAATTGTTTACTCTGCTGCTGACATGATTATCTTTTTCTCTCTCATCGTTGCATGTCGTTCTGTTAAAAATCAACTCGCAGGTTTGCAGTTGCCCTCTTAACCTCACAAAGCAATTATAGAGTGTCCTGTCACATATAGTTCTCTGTGTGTATCCCATCATGCCCTGCTGCTGTGACCTCACGGATGTGGCTCATTTGCATTTGTGGGAAAAACACCTAATGAAGCAATTAGGGCTGAAGCGATGGTTTTCTGCTGTGATGAAGAGAAACAGGCCTGGATGAGGGGGCGTGGCCTGCGGAGTGAGAGGATGATTGGCGGGTGCTCTCAGCACAGTTACCATGACAACAGAGGCTGAGTGCATCCAGGAGAAAAGTATTTATAAAGCTCATCAATGTAAGAGACAGAGAGGAAAACACAGACCAACAAAGAGAAAGAAAATAAATAGAATTAAACCGATAGTCCTGCTCTAAACTTGAGTTGGGTGGGAGTTTCACGTTCAGTGATGTAAACCACAGTAACAGTGAACCGAGCCTGGACCGTGACCTTTGTAAATTGCATTATTGTAATATATGGAGCTATTTATGATCAGTATTTCTGCAGTGAAAATTCTGTCATCATTCCAAACCTGTGTGACTTTCTTAATTCTGTGGAAAACAAAAGATTTATTTTTATTTTATTTTTTCATTTTTTTATCAGTTTTAAAATTTGCCTACATTTTTGTTATCTGGAAAATAGCATATAGGCATGTTAATGCATATAATGGCAAAAAACAAAACAGACACACACACACACACACATTAAAAAATAAAAAAATAAATAAAATAAATACATAAAAAATTACAAACCTATATATATATATAGAGAGAGAGAGAGAGAGAGAGAGAGAGAGAGAAAAATATAATTTAATTTAATCACAAAAGCAAAAAGGGAATGTGAAGGCCTGTTAGCTATGTGATTTTCTAAATATATACAAAAACAACAAAAGATGTTTTGATGAATATCTTATCTGCTTTCTTCCATACAATGAAAATGATTGGTCACCAGAGGCTGTCAGTCTCCAAAAATGACAAAAAGCACCATATAAATATCATAAAAATTTGTCCAAATGCTATATTTCAATCTTTGAGACGAGGTGCAGATTAAAAATCTAACATTATTCACTCTAAATTCACAATTTTTTTCATCAGTTATTGTCGTTCTATGATAAAGAGCAACTTTGATAATCTAGCACAAACATCTCCCTTTGTGTTCCTTGGAGGAAATAAGGTTTGGGTCAGCACGAGTGTGAGTAAATCTTTAAACAGTCTTTAAACGTATAGCACATACTGTATATGACCTTGATTCTGTGAACTGACAGGGATTTTTCTGCCCGATGTCTTCGATTCTCTCTCTCTGCCTGTATATATATATATATATTGTAAGGTGAGATTGTCACAGCGCAGGTCAGCGGTGAAACTCATTCTATTAGAATGAACCCTTCTCTGAAACTCATTGCTGGAAACCTATTACAAGCCTCAATGATCACACACACACACACACACACACACACACACACACACACAGAGAGAGCTGAGGTGTGTGTGTGAGGCATAATGAAGAGAGACGCCAGAGAAAGCAGGACTGAATGATACTGTTGTGTGTTCAGACTGAATGTCATCAGAATGTCTTGCTACACTCTGCAGCTCAAGATCCGCCCACTTAAATTGACTGACATGGAAACCGACCAATCACAGCTAGTCTTTCATGTGACATTCAGGAGTGACTCTAAAACTAACAGTTTTACTAACTAATTTGCACTGGAAAACAAAACAAAAAACTGAAGAAGATATTTTTTCCAGTACGAAAGCATAGCTATATATATGTATATAATATATATATATATATATATATATATTTGTATAATATTATGTTTTTATACATTATTATATATTTTAATTTATTCAAATATACATTATTTATCTTTAATTATATTTTTATATAAATATATTTGTATATTATTTGTGCATTGTTATTACTAAATAAACTATATTAATATTGTAGTATTAAAAAATAATATATTTATAAAAAAATTATATCATGCTAATAACTATTTGTATTATAAAAATGTAAATACTAATATTTAATTTCATCATTTTCAAACATTATACCATTAAGGTCTTAAAGCTTCTCTTTTTTGTTCATGTAGTGCATATATTTATTTGATAATTGCACTTAGCCATATTGCACTTTTGATTCATTGGTTATTATCTTAACTAAACAATTATTGCATTTATATACTGTTATGTAGTTATGTGTTATGCATAAGTCGAGCATTACTGTTATTCTGCTGATATTAGTGTTCAGATCTCCTTTCTGTCAATAACTAGCCAGTGTTTTAACGTAAGACTGATGATGTTTGGAAAACTGGACTTATTTAGCATGTTTTTGTCCCTGAGCCTCGCTGATGTGTGTCTAAACTCTCATTAGGGCGTTCAGGACTCGCTGTAGCCGTCTTTCAGAGGGTCGCGAGGGTCACATATGTCTGCGAGTGTGTGCCAGCTTAATAAACACAGACAGATTGTGATGGATCACCTCCAGAGCGTCACTGTGTGTGTGTGTGTGTGTGTGTGTGTGTGTTTTGCAGCGGACGACAGATGCAGCTGTCTGCACGGAGGGACGTGTCTTCCTCACGGAGAGGGTTTCCGCTGCTTCTGTCCGCAGGGTTACGCAGGAGAGAGCTGTGAAATCGGTGAGCGAATCCAGAGTTTAAAAACAGTTCACCCAAAAATTAAAATTGGCTGAAAATGTCCTCACCCTTAAGATCAGGATGAGTTTGTTTCTTCATCAGGTTTGTAGAAATGTAGCATTGCATCAGTGTCTCATCAATGGATGCTCTGCAGTGAATGGGTGCCGTCAGAATGAGAGTCTGATTAAAAACATCACAATAATCCACATCACTCCAGTCCATCAGTCAACATCTGGAGAAGACAAAAACTGAAACAAATCCAGCATTAAAACGTTTTTAACTCAAATACATAGAGTCTATAATCCATAATAACACTTCCTCCAGTGAAAAAGTGCATCTGCTGTTGTCTCTCACATCAGAATCCAGACACATATTTGTTTAGATCTGTTTAAACGCTGCTTGATCTGATTTCTCTCCTGATTCAGACCAGAACACTTTTTCACTGGAGGAAGTGGATTATAGACTCGTATTTTAGTTAAAAACGTCTGAATGCTGGATGTGTTTCAGTTTTTGTCTTCTCCAGATGTTCATTGATGGACTGGAGTGCTGTGGATTATTGTGATGTTTTTATCAGCTCTCATTCTGAGTTTGTAAAATAGCCCACGTGCACGCGCACTCAAATACGAGATTTTGATTTCTTCCCCGTCTTGACGTCAAGACGGGGCAGGATATACCATATATGGACACCACAGCAGGAAGCTCGCCCTTCCCCTCTCCCCCTCATATTCAGTCGAGAAAGACGCTGGAACTAGTGCACACGTGAGTTGCTCTGTGGTTGACTGCCAGAATCAACATGTAAATGTGTTTCCCTTTCATAGGTCACTTCGATGCTGTGGTGACGTCACCACGTATGGGAACACCTTCGGTGTGACGAATGTCTGAAGCCCTATACCATCCCGCCAATCCTATTGGCCAAATAGCGCGTGGCACCGCCCAGCATGCGTAGGCATATATATACCTGGTGCCGCGCGCCATTTACCTCAGATTTCATTCCTTCAGTACGAAGCGAATCTTCTGTGCCCTATTGTCTCGCGTTCTCAGCGATCGTCTACGAGCAGTATACTCCTCTCCGCGGACGCGATGAGTTTCAAGAAGTGCAAGGACCCGTGTACCAGGTACATCGTTCAGGGGGACACTCATGACAGGTGCGTAGTTTGCCTAGGCTTACACCACGCACAGGAGGTGCTTAGCGGCCTTTCTTCATGCCCCCATTGCGATGGCCTGCGACTCAGGGTGCTTCGCTCTAGGGTAGATGTGTTCTCCGATGTTGCCGTGTCTAACCCCCGCCACACCACTTCTGCGACTGCAGAGGCACCGCACGAGGTGATAGCTTGGGGTGACACGTGTGACATGGAGTTCGAGGACAGTTCAGCGATGGAAAATTACTCTCCACATCGCTCGCTCTTTTGAACCTGTCGTCTTTTCCTGTGAGGATTTACGGCCCACACCGGGGGCATGTAGTGCCATCTCCTTCGGTTGTGACCGCCATGATGACGACGTTCTTTCCACTGCGGCCTCGGGGTCCGAGGACTTCGCGGCCGACACGAGCCCTCTCCCTCCTAGTGGACAGGAGAGGCGTGTTTCCCCCTCCTACAGTGAGCTGTTGGATGTGGTTTCCCGTGCAGTGGTTACATTGGGGCTGGAATGGGAGGTTGAAAAGGCCGAGGCCCAACCTTCTTCGAAGCTGGACGACCGTTTCCTAACTAGTCGGACACCTGCGCAGCCCCGGAGGCCTTTACCCTTTTTCCCGGACCTCCACCAGGAGGTTTCGAGGTCCTGGAAACAGCCGTTTGCGGTGCGCATCACGAACGCTGCGGCCGCGGATTTCGCCACCATTTCGGGTATGGCGAGTCATGGCTATACAGCGATACCGCCGGTGGAAGAGACTCTCGCCGAACATCTTGCACCTAATTCGGCCGCGGCGTGGAAGTCCCGCCCCCTCCTCCCCTCGAAGGCGTGTCGAGTCACGTCTAGTTTAGTGGGAAAATCCTATATGGCCGCTGGCCAAGCGGCTGCTTCGCTTCATTCTATGGCGGTCCTTCAGGCCTACCAAGCGGAGCTGTTAAAAGGTTGAACGCCGTCAGGCGCCCACGCGTTCTCGCTCAACCTCCTCTCACCGCCAGCGAGTGCCCTCTCGGGAAGAGCCTTCACCTATGGCGCCCCCTTGCAAGGACTGGGGCACTAGGGTTGCTCCACCGGCTCAACAACGCCAGCGGAAAAGGTTGAACCTGAGTTCGACGGCCAATGCCTCTCGTTCTCGGGCACCTAACAGCAGCTCCTGATTTTTTCGCTGCCTGCCAGGGACTGTGCCCTCCGCTAGAGAGCGCTGTTGGACCGCTTTCGCGCATCCAACACTCTCATTGCAGTCCCCACGCTCAAACCCTGACTGTTTCGCCGCAAACAGCGCCTCGAACAGCATTGGAGCGAACTGTAACACCAATCGCTTCCTCAGACACTATGCACGATCCAGTTTTCAGAGCTCGAGGAGCGCTTCAAAGGGTCGTCATCGAACGGCCCGTCATGACGGCTCGCACAGCTGCCGTTGTTTCACTAGCGGCAGAGCCCGATGCTCAATCTGTTGGCCTAATTCCTGCCGTGGACACATTTCAGGATTACGTACAACGAGATGCAACGCCTGAGATGCGTCTTTGACCGGGTGGGGAGCTGTTTGTCAGGGGCGCCCAGCCCACGGAGTGTGGACAGCGGCACAAAGCAGCTGGCACATAAACAAATTGGAATTAATGGCGGTTTTTCTGGCTCTCCAGTATTTTTCGAGTCTACTGACCGGCCGTCATGTGCTTCTCAGAACGGACAACACTGCGGTCGTGGCTTATCTGAACCATCAGGGAGGATTACGTTCTCGCCCTCTGTGCAGACTGGCGAGGCGTATTCTTCTTTGGTCTCACGACAGATTTCTGTCGATCCGGGCTGTTCACATCCCCGGACGACTGAACTTCGGAGCGGATTTACTATCCAGGCAGGCTCTGGAACAAGGGGAATGGAGATTACACCCCCAAACGGTGAATCACCTATGGCATATTTTCGGGGAAGCGAAAGTGGATTTATTCGCGTCGAGCACGACTACGCATTGCCCGCTATGGTTCTCCCTATGCCCTCCATCACCCCTGGGTCTGGATGCGCTAGCTCACAGCTGGCCCAGGACCAGTTTGTATGCGTTTCCTCCGATTCAACTGGTCCCAGCGGTATTATGCAGAATACGGCGGGACAGAGTGGGACAGCTGTTGCTGGTGGCTCCGCGATGGCACACACAGCCGTGGTTTGCGGATCTCATCAATCTGTTAGCGGGCTCTCCGGTGGAGATTCCCCTCAGACGGGATTTATTATCACAAGCACAGGGATGGATCTGGCATCCGAGGCCAGATCTGTGGAACCTGTGGGCGTGGCCTCTGAGCGGAGTGAGTTGATATGTCCCGGTCTTTCTGCTGAAACTACCGAGACTATACTGAACTCTAGAGCAGTTTCTACGAGACGCTTATATGCTTTCAAGTGGAAACTGTTTATGACATGGTGTGAAACTCATGATGTGGATCCAGTTTACTGCCCTGTGGCTTCAGTACTGGAGTTTCTTCAAGACCGTTTTTCGGAGGGATTGACACCAGCCACCCTGAGGGTTTATGTGGCAGCTATCTCAGCTCACCATGAGCATATAGGTGGTGTTTCAGTGGGTCGTCATCCACTGGTTTCTCGCTTTATACAGGGTGCGCGACGGTTGAGACCTTTCCGCCCTGTGCGAGTTCCTTCATGGGATTTATTCATTGTGTTACTGGGTTTGTCAGGGCATCCGTTTGAGCCCCTGGAAACTGTATCGGATAAGCTCCTGACTCTAAAGACACTTCTTCTCATGGCTTTATCCTCCCTTAAAAGAGTTGGGGATTTACAGGCTCTCTCTGTCTCACCCTCGTGCATGGAGTTTGCACCAGGCTCTGTGAAAGTGTTGTTGCGACCTAGGCCTAATTATGTTCCTAAGGTCGCGTCTAATCCTTTTCATTTTCAGCAGGTGGTCCTGGAGGCTTTTTCTCCTGCTGCGACAGAGTCTGGAGATCTAAGTCTTTGCCCTGTGAGGGCGTTGAAGACTTATGTGGATCGCACTGCCCCATGGCGTGAGTCTGACCAGCTGTTTGTCTGTTTTGGACATAAGAATAAGGGCCATGCAGTTACGAAACAGCGCATGTCCCATTGGCTGGTGGAGGCTATTTCCTTGGCCTATGAGGCGCGCGGACTCGCTTCGCCCTTAGGAGTAAAAGGTCATTCCACAAGAGCAGTGGCTTCTTCTCAAGCCTTTCTCAGTCGATCTTCTTTGAATGATATCTGTGCTGCGGCAGGCTGGTCCTCACCGAGCACTTTTATCAGGTCTTACAGTCTGGATGTGAGGATGGCTCCTGGCTCCCGGGTTCTCTCCGCTTGAGCAGATGCTTCCTTGGATCCAAGCTATCAGGTACGTCAGGCGTGATGGTATAGCGTTCCCATACGTGGTGACGTCACCGCAGCATCGAAGTGACCTATGAAAGGGAACATCTCGGTTACGTATGTAACCTTGGTTCCCTGAATAGGGAACGAGATGCTGCGGTTCTGGCTGTGCCATACCTTGATAGCTTTCTTCTCTTCTTCGTCATGAAATTTGAGGTAAATGGCGCGCGGCACCAGGTATATATATGCCTACGCATGCTGGGCGGTGCCACGCGCTATTTGGCCAATAGGATTGGCGGGATGGAATAGGGCTTCAGACATTCGTCACACCGAAGGTGTTCCCATACGTGGTGACGTCACCGCAGCATCTCGTTCCCTATTCAGGGAACCAAGGTTACATACGTAACCGAGATGTTTCTCTACCAAGAACGGACCTAGCTATCAGAGACCAGTGGATTAAATTCATTTTTAATGACGCGGTTCCTTCAACCCTTCCACTGGCTTATTGTTACGTGTTTGTGCTAAACATTGTACGCCGAAATCCTTCACAAATTTGGGGCAATATCAGGCGAAGTTGGCATCGAAGCTCGGGAAAAGCGCCATTCCAACAAAATTGCCTGCAATTGAAACGGTAAGACTGTGTTTTTATTGCTCTACTGTGTGTAACAAACAGCATAACTGCTAATGCGGCTATTGTATGCTATTGCGTCTGTCACTAGACAAATAAACGAAAGACTGGAGGTGAAGTAATTATTTATGTTCCCTGTAAACGGACTGCTAAAACGGACTTTTGACTGCATTATAATGATTTCTTAATTCAGAATATGATCAAGATTGCGTAGGTTGATGTGTTCGGGGAATTTGCCAGTTAATAGTAACATTTAAAGCCCCTTAAATGAACGAAATGACTCGAAAAAAGATTTGTTCATTTTGATGAACGCGTTTGAACAAGAGAGTCTGGTGTTGCCAGATTGGGTGTTTTTTCCGCTACATATTAAGGCCGGTTTACGGTGGGTTTTCGCCTAGAAGGCTTTATAGAAATCTGGCATCCTACTGAACGAAGTTAAACTGAGAGAGCGTTGCGTTCACAGACACCAGAATGAACGAGTTCACAGTAACGTTCATCAGGCAGTAATGCGGTACGTTCAGTTCAGTCCAAAACATGAACGAGTTCATGAATTATCGTTCAATGAACGCGTCCAGGCACAACTCTGGCAGGAGTATTAGCTTCGAGGTATGGGGGAATGGCTGCTAACGTACTTTGCAAAAAACACATGACTGAGATCATCATGAATTCGGTTATTGTTTATTTATTGCCTAACGCTTATATATGAGGCGCCGTCTAGTTTGTGTGTGTGTGCTGAGTGCTCGTCTTATATTTGTGTGTGTGTGCTGTGCTCACGTCTCATATGAGTAACTTTATGTGCGTAGATAGTTCATATACATGTATGTGTGACTAGTACTTAGTATATATGCAAGCGTGTTTCATATGTGTGCGTGAATGAAGTTTGATTTAAGCCCTAAACGGCGCCTCATACTTATAAACTGGCCGGGAAGCCGGTCGCGTTCATTCACAACTTGCGCCATGATGTCAGTTTGTAATGATATGCTAAAGCGTTACCTGCGGTGTCAACCCCCCTCCTTCCTGCAACCAATCAACGTGCCCCTCATTTGCATTATTATAATGACCGTCCACGACAGCCAAAATATCGCATCAGATCTCGCGAGACAATAATGCCTACAGAGATAAGGGTCTGAGGCAGGGGCGCCCCCAAGGGGTGGCCAGGGGTGGCCACGGCCACCCCTGTATAAACTCTGGCCACCCCTGCGGCCACCCCTAGGATTATTTACAGTGGGTCCTGTTAATTTAAATGCAAAATGTATATTCACAATAGTTTAAGAAGTGAAAAAAAGTGCAGCACCTGCTGCAGCCACAGTTTTGCGTCTCTGAGCACAGGGCCGGCCCGCGGCATAGGCGGTATAGGCAAATGCTAAGGGCGCCATTCATCCATAGGGGCGCAAGAATGAGTGAACCAGTGAATTTTTTTTTATAATAGGCTACTATTTAAAAACCATTAATTCGAAATACTACCAAATAAAGCAAAAAAAAAAAAAAAAGTCCGGCTATTCAATCTTCCCCTATCCATCGAGTGCTTGAAGTGCGTCAGAAACAGAGCGCGCACGATCAGTTGTTGGTAATTTGTTGTGTAGCGTGCGCGACGCCGCATCCAATGTAGACAGCACTGCTTTTGTTAACACACAGCTCGTAGAAACGGGCCTGGCAGCTCGCGCCAGTTCTAGACACGGTGAAAGTTTCCTGATTGTGACGGAAGGCCGAATTTACATGACACATTATAAATGAGCATAGTCTGCGATAGATACAGTGCCAAAAAGAAGAGAAGAGGATACAGACAGAGGTAAAGAGATGTAGTGAAAGAACAATTTATTGCATAGGAGTAAGATACTATAATTTCATGGCAGTTATTTTTACCTTAAACTTAATGTTAGCAGTTGTTCTGAGTTCTGAGTCCCCAGACTGTGATTTTGTACAATCATGTCAGTTTTAAGACTCATTTTTTATTATCACTTTTTTATTAATGTTTTACTCTACAGTTGTGCAGGGGATACAGTACAAGCCAAAAGTTTGGAAACATTACTATTTTTAATGTTTTTGAAAGAAGTTTATTCTGCTCATCAAGCCTGCATTTATTTGATCAAAAATACAGAAAAAAATGTAATATTGTGATATATTATTACAATTTAAAATAATTTGTTTTCAATTTATTATACTTTAAAGTATCATTTATTTCTGTGATGCAAAGCTGAATTTTCAGCATCATTACTCCATTCTTCAGTGTCACATGTGACATCCGGTCTATCACATTATCCTTTAGAAATCATTCTAATATGATGATTTATTATGAGTGTTGGAAACAGTTCTGCTGTAATGTGTGTGTGTGTGTGTGTGTGTATATATATATATATATATATATATATATATATGCTAAATCATGAACACAATGACAGGGTGAAATGGGCTGTGATGCATGGGGCGCCAGGTAAAATCTTTCCTAGGGCAGCAAATTGGTCAGGGCAAACCCTGTCTGAGCAACATTAAAGTGTTTCGTTCCTGAATGAATGAACAGTTTAAATGATTCGGTTCAATCGCAATGACTCACTTATTAACAGTGACTCGCTGCCACCTATTGGCGGTTTTAATTTCACATTTAATGGAACCTTTTCATGTTTTAAATAATTTCAAACATCAGTTTTCAATGTTTTATCTTTAAAATATCAAAACATTATTTGTTCATTTGTAACTGCAGGTTAAAGTATTCCATGTTCCACGGAGCTGCATTAAACAGTGTGTAAAAACATCTAAATGGCACTTCAGATGCAGCTTCTGTTTTATCTACATTGCAAAGATCAATTTTGTTGATACTGATTGCATTTGCTTGGTAACAGCCCAAATGCAAGTATTTGACGTAAAATATGGTGCACACTTTTAGAAACAATAGTGTAAAGGTAAAAAAAAAAAAAAACTCAGGTGTCTGCACAATTAAAAATAAGATATCAGCACAATAACACTCAGCAAAATAGTGTAATTATCGTTATCGATAAAATCCTAGAACTCACAGAGATATAACTTTTTGTCTATATTGCAAACCCTTATTTTTTTTTTCTTTATTTTAAGGTGCCACCCCCAAAATTTACTGTGGCCTCATTTGGCCACCCCTGTTAACATTTTCTGGGGGCGCCACTGGTCTGAGGAGCTATGTGTTTATTTTTTTTCCACTTTTCTTTTTTAGAAGGGCCTGAAAGACTATAATACAGCAGTAGGTATCCAAGGTAATACGAGGGTATGACTCCTTTAAAAATCATACTCATGTCATAAAATCTGCATTTATAACTAGAAGAAAATGTTCAACTTTGTCTCCTAATGATCATCCAGTACAGTGTTATTTTATTATTAATAGTATTTATTAATGTTTTGAATTAGCTTCTATTTTATATTTTCAGTTTAGTTTCAGTTTTAGTAATTTTATGTGCTTTTTTAGCTTTATTTTATTTAAATTTAAGTTTTAATTTATTATTTATTAATTATTAATTTATTAACTAGTAATAGTTATTTGTTAATTCATATATATGCAATTATGTCATAATAAACATTTTTTTATATTGTGCTTTATTTATTATTATTATTATTATTATTAAGCAATTAAATAATACATATATAGATTCTCATATGGTAACAAAGTACAGTGTTATGTTTTTATTAATAGTATTTATTAATGTTTTGAATTAGCTTTTATTTTAATATTTTTAGTTTCAGTTTTAGTAATTTTATGTGCTTTTTTAGCTTTATTTTATTTAAATTTTAGTTTTAATTTATTTAAATCTTAGTTTTAATTTAATAATTAGTAGTTATTTGTTCATTCATAAATATGCAATTATATTATAATAAACTATTTTATTTACATTGTACTTTATTATTATTATTAATTATAAATATTAAGTAATTAAAAGCTTTTTTTAGCTTTATTTGTTTGAATACTTATTATAATACTCATTTTGTTTTTTATTTAAGTTATAATATATGATCTATTGTACGGTAGGTATTTATGGATGTAATGGTTCATCCGCATCTTTACGACTGACTTTCTTCTGTGAAAAACAAAAGGTGATGACAGTCTGTCATTGTGTGGGAATGAAGTTTTCTTTCTGTTCAACAGAAGAAAGATTGGTTTGTGTGTGTGTTTTCATCTCTCTGAGCAAGTATATGCTGTAGATGTGTGTTTAGGACTGAGATGTGAGCAGAGCAGTGGTAGGGAAACTCTTCAGAGGCTCATCGGTGAATCATCTGCATAATTTATGAGCTGATTTAAATATTCATGAAGAGCGGAAGCACCTTTCTAGTCGTTAAGAAACAGGATATGACCTCAGTAGGTACTTTTCCTTGATGAGATGGAAATCAAGTGTGTAAAATGGTCAAATGCTGTTCACTTATTTGAAAATGATATTTAGAGGTGGATGTTTTCAAAAATTAATTTATTCGAAAAAAGTTATTTAAAAAAAATTTTTCTTTACATAAAACATTTGTATTTATTTTTGTGCTTTACTCTACAAACAAGCACATCGTTTATATACCTAATTTTTTGTATTTTATCTATTTTACTTAGTTTTAGTAATTTTTATTTTATGTTTATTAGTTTATAATATTATAAATATTCATCAACAATTATATGAATATTCACGTTTTATATTATTAATTTATTATTTAGTAATTTGTTGAATGAATATCTTAATAAACATAATTTATTTAATATTGTGCTTTATTTATTATTATGTATTCATCATTTCATCTTATTTTTATATTTTCTGTTTCCACTTCAAAAGTTTTAGTTATTTTGTTTTGTTTTTGATATTTTTATTCGTTTTTAATGTCTTTATAGTATTTATTAATTTGTATTTATTTTTCTTAGTTTTTGTTATTATTTTTAATAAATGTACATTTTTAACATTACTTATTAATAAATGTGTTATTTATATTTATAAACTCTTATAATAAATAGAATTTATTTAATTTATTTAATTGTGCTTTATTTAAAATTATGTATTTATTATTAGATATTTTTTATATTTTCTGTTTTCGTTTTTAATTAATTAATTTAATTAATTTGTATTTATTTTACTTATGTATATACATTTTTGTATTAGTTATTAATTAATTTGTAATTTATGAATTGGCATGTAATTCAGTTATAATAAAAAGGATTGCTTTAACATTGTGCTTTGTTTATTTATTTATTATTATTATTATTCAAGTATATTTTATAAATACAATTAGTTTAACCGATATTGCATAAATTATGTTTTCTGTTTTTATTATCACTATTATTTTGAATTGATAGTTTTTTATGACCTTATCCCTCTATATGTAATTTTTGAAATTATTTTGTATTCCCTTTTTTTGCTTTAGTGGATCATTTGGTTCTCATATGGTAATAAAAATTAAAAAATGTAATGCAATACAGTAGATTTTTGATTTAATATGAATCAATATTTTAGTCAAATATTTAAATCCATATAAATATATATATATATATATGTGTGTGCGTGTGTAATTATTTTTACACTTTATAGTAATGAGTATTTGAAGAGGGATCCTTAATTGTCATAAAAAATAATGTTTATAATACATTAATCAGGCTTAATTTTCTTCCAGTCACACGGCGATCAAATCCATGAAGCATTATGTTTCTTAAAACAGCCTGAGCTCTGAATACAGCCTTCCCATGATCCTCTGCTCGTCTGATATCCACTTAAAGCCTAAAAACTTTAAGAAGTTTATGAGCAGCAGTTCGGGGCTTTGTGACAGACGTGCTACACAAACTTTTTCAGTCTTTCAGCTTCATCTTTTTAAGCTCCTCTGATGATAACTTTTTTTGCAATCCTGACAAACCCCGAGCCTAAGAAGTGTTTGCTATATTGAGAAACGTCTGCATTAATGTCCTATAAACTGCTGGCGAGTAATCCTGTATGCAAAAAAAGGTTCATCATGTTGCTTCAAACCTGCATGTCTTGATTTCTTCTTCAGAGCTGCTCTTTTTCCATGCAGTGACAGAGATTTATTCTCTTACGCTGTAAAAACAACATAAGTCTTAAGTCGTTTATTTGTAGCAATAGCCAAAAATACATTGTATGGTTCAAAACTATGGATTTTAAGTAAAGATATTTTGTAAATTTTCTACCGTAAATAAATCAAAATGTAATTTTTGAACAGTAATGCATTGCTAAGAATTAATTTGGATAACTTTGGATAGATTTTTTTTGCACCCTCAGATTCCAGATTTTCTATTAGTTGTATCTCAAACAAATATTGTCCGATCCTAATAAACCGTACATCAATGGAAAGATTATTTATTTTGCTTTATTGACATTTATGACTTGTTTTGTGCTCCAGAGTCACATATAGTCTTCACATGTGCACTTTATTCAGTGCTGCTTTAGTACCATTGATACACTATTTTAAACAGGTTTTATTTATTTATTTTATATTTTGTTTTCACTTAAATTTTTGTTAAAGTTTTAGTTTTTTTTTTAATTTTTATTAGTTTTTTTTTTTTTATATGACTATTGTATTAATTATTATTTTTTATTTATTTTACTTGGTTTTAGTTATATAACTAAAACTAAATGAAAATGAGATATTTTGCCTTAGAAACGTCTTGGTTACGTACGTAACCCTCGTTCCCTGATGGAGGGAATGGAGACATTATGTCGAACGACATATGGGGTCTCACTTGGGAGGCCAATCATCTCTGAGTTTAAGAGAAAACGCCAGTGAAAATTAGCTAGTGGATTTAACATACCTGAGCCACTCCCCGTGCCAACGGGTATAAATAGGGCGACAGGTGCATCCACTCATTAGGTTTTACGCTGAGGAGCCGAGAATGTGTCCCGGCAACAGTGACCGGTTCAAGGTTGTGGCATGGGTTACGTACGTAACCGAGACGTTCCCTATCTGTCGGTCACTACGAGTTATGTCGAACGACATATGGGGTCCTATGGAAAATGCCTCAACCTGAACACCATCACAACCCTGTGGCGCTGCAATTGTCGGCAAGCCGTGGCGTGCCCCAAAAGCTATGCTTAAGCTATGTTACCTTCCCAAAGCCCCAGCGCAAATTCACTGACCTTGCTACCGAAGGGGCCAAAGGGTGAGTACCTCGCTGCTGGAGAAGGCCACGCTGCTGTTCCGCCCACATAAAGTTAATGGAAGGGATTTCAACCTTCGGTGAAAGATTGCTTCAAATCTTCCCTATTTGTTCTTTCAGCTTGGTAAGACAATGGGGAAGCGAGCCTAGGAACAGGCCGCTACGGAGACCACATGCTACCCGTAGGGAGGTGACATGTGGAGATACTGATATGGACTGACCCAGGGGGCAGTACTACATATAGAAGGGGTCTCTGCGGCAGGTCCTACCTTAGAGTAGGGATGGAACGGCTGCCAGAAGAGACTGACAGAACGGGTCTGTCAAGGGAAGAAACGGGTTTGCCGAGAGGGAAACCTTACAATGGAAAAATACACATATGGGATTACCTGTAGGGAATCAAGCCATATGGACACCTAGCCCAGTACAGGGGCCGACCAGAGCTCCGGGCATGCTAACACCAGTACTGGGCCTGGCGACAGACTGCTCCACCAAGTCTGACTGCCGAGGGTGCTGGAGGATGCTCAACCAGGGTGCGCCAACCGGGGAACTCTACTGGGAGAAGAAAGGCGCTCGCATCCCTGTGTTAGGGGGAATGGCACAGCAAGCATGACACCCAGCCAGCCCTTCCCGCCAATTTACCTGTTACCCATCACACGGGAAGAAACTGGCTCAACACGAAGGTTGTAAAACCTCACGAAGGTGTTAGGTGTCGCCCAGCCCGCAGCTCGACAGATGTCTACCAGAGAGGCGCGGTGCGCCAGCGCATAGGAGGAGGCCACTCTCCGTGTGGAGTGGCATTCACCCCCAGGGGGCACGGCTCTTCTTGGAGACAGCCTTCCCCTTCTGCTGACCTCCAAAGCAGACCAGGAGCTGCTCAGAACTTCTGAAGCTCTGGGTGCGCTCCACGTATATGTGAAGCGCTCTTACGGGACACAGCAACGCCAAGGCTGAATCTGCCTCCTCCAGGGGCAGCGCTTGCAGGTTCACCACCTGGTCTCAGAAGGGATTGGTGGGAACCTTGGGCATGTATCCAGGCCGGGTCTCAGGACAACGTGAGAGTAGGCCGGCACGAACACAAGGCACTCTTCACTTACCGAAAATGCTTCGAGGTCACGACCCTCTGATGTAAGTGAGCGCGACCAGGAGCGCTGCCTCGTAGAAGGGGCTCTAGCCTGAGTGATAGTGTCTACCACCGCTGGTGGCAGATCACTTAGGTCTGCCGCGTCCCGTCCAGAAGCCACACGTGGAGGTTCCAAAGATCTGGACACGGGTGCCAAATGGTGCCAAGCCCCTGAGAGAGGAGGTCCCTCCTCAGGGGGATGTGCCAGGGAGGGGCTGTCACGAGATCATGAGTTCAGAAAACCAGGTCCAGGTGGGCCAGTAAGGCGCAACCAACAGGAACTGTTCCTCGTCCTGCATGACCTTGCACAGCATCTGTGCGAGCAAACGCATACTCGTGTAGAGCCCGAGGCCAGCTGTGTGCCAGTGCATCCGTGCCCAGGGGGGCCTGGGACAGGGAATAGTACAGCTGGCAGTGGGAGGACTCATGGGAAGCGAACAGGTCTACCTGGGCTTCTCCGAATCGACTCCAGATCAGCTGGACCGTCTAGGGATGGAGTCGCCATTCCCCGGGAAAGGTGAGCTGTTGTGTGAGCGCGTCGGCTGCACGATTGAGCTCCCCGGGGATATGGATAGTGCGCAGCGACACATTTTCGAAGCACCCTCGTGCATTTGTTAAAGCCTTGGCTTGGTGAGTTTGCAGGATAGCCATGGCATGCAGGGTAAAGGCAGCTTGGCCCGCAGCACTGTAAGCCTTGGCAGCGAGAGCTTGGCCTTGGGTGAGAGGCGCGGACTATTCCTCCCAGTGGCGGCGTTTTGCGGACACAAGTGCACTGCAATCGCACTCTCCTGCTGGGGAATGCCGACATACCCCTAGCTGCCCCGCCATCGAGGGTAGTGAGGACGGAGGAACGAAATGAGCTGCTTCCGGCCGTAAAAAGGGGCCATCCACGACTACATCACTTCCCCATGCACATCCGGGAAGAAAGGAACCAGAGCAAAACGTGGTTGTGAGCCACGCTCTACACCGAGAACCAACCGAACAGCCATGAGCACTCAGGGCTGGGCGGTGCATTCACATGAACCATCCACGAACGCGCCTTCAGCATGCTAAATGCCCAGACAGGGAAGACAACGCTCATGGCCGTTGTCAGAGAACAGGAAACGACCGCATCCAGAAGGACGCGAACGAAACGGCGTCTTTAAAAAGACGCGAATCGTCCGTGATTTGCTCTTTTAGGAAATCTGCTCTCTTAGTTGAAGCGCCCAGGGGAATCACTGAAAGGGACACCACTGTTTGCGCCATACCGCCAACCAGAACAACTTCCCGACACACAGCAGATGAATGGCTTTGTGGAGTATAACAGCTTTCATACAACCACTCGGCTCCGAAGCAAAGATCTAATGAGTGGATGCACCTGTCGCACTATTTATACCCGTTGGCACGGGGAGTGGCTCAGGTATGTTAAATCCACTAGCCAATTTTCATTGGCGTTTTCTCTTAAATTCAGAGATGATTGGCCTCCCAAGTGAGACCCCATATGTCGTTCGACATAACTCGTAGTGACCGACAGATAGGGAACTACAGTATAGCTGAAATAAAATGTTTAAATTTTAATATTTGATTATTTTTATTTCAAATGACAAATGTTTTTTTTTTTTTGTTATGCACTTAAAACAACATTTAATAGTCTATATGATGTGTGCACTATATTCCCGTGATGTTTTAGTGTTGACGTACTATTTTAGTTTTTGTTTTGATTTTATTTTTATATTTTCTGTTTTCATTTTATACACTTTATTGTATTTTTTACCTAAAGTTTTTGTCATTTTGCTGTTTTGCCATTTTTTTTTTTTTTTTATATCTTTATAGTATTTAGTTTTAGTTATTTTAGTACTAAAAATAACTAAAGATAGCAGATTAATTGAAAATGCATATTAAAGAACTAGTGCCATCCCTATTAAACTTATGTCAATTATGACATACAGAAGTAATTAAAAGATTAAGTGTGTAATATTACATTACTGTGTGATGAAAAAGAATGCATGAATTTCCCTAGTGTCTGTGTCATTGTATATTTGATGATTTTTCATGTGTTTTTGTCACTTTTATTAGTTTTTAGGTCAGAATCTTCTTTTTTTTTAATTTTGTTATATATATAGCTTTAATTTATTTTTATTTAAGTTATTAACCAAGTTATTCGTTTTTCTAATTGTAATAATTTTTATAAAATTCCTTTTAAGTGTTTTTTACTTTTGAATTTTTATCTGATATTTATTTATTATATTTTTATTTATTATTTATTATATAATTTTATTTTTATTTATTATATTTCATTATTTCAGCTTTATTTTTTTATATAGTTTTACTTTACAATAACAACAAAATGGGTTTGTTTATGCATATACAAATGTATGCCGATGTCTGCTGAAGTCTGTGTTTTTACAGAGGAAAGGCCTGTGTAATCCTACTGTGTATAATTTATTCCTACTAAGGGAACTTTGGGAGAAACATCTGAGAGCAAGTTAATATTTAAAAAGAAGTGCTGAGTTTTGCTCTGGGACACAGAGAGACTCCTCAGTGATGCGCTCTAACTCTGTTTCAGATGTGGATGAGTGTCAGTCGAACCCCTGTGAGAACGGCGGCACCTGTATCGATAAAGAGGACTCGTATGTGTGTCTCTGTTTGCCGAGTTACAGCGGAGATCGATGTGAGAGAGGTGAGACACCCGAGTCTAAACATTAGCTCAGAAACATCTGCAAACATCCCTCCATCTGATGATTTCCTGCAACCCGACTCAAATTGAAGCTTGTGGAACAAACATTTGTTTGCCAAAGTCTATTTTATTTGCTAATATTACTTGCTTCACTCTGCATTATTGACTTAGTTATGCACCATTTCTAATTCTATGCAGATATGCATATATGATATATTAAATTACATGAAGCTGATAAATGATGCATACAATGAACTATACAAAATTTCTGTAAAATAAAAAGGGAATTGAAGCTGTTTACTCTAACAAGCCTCTAACTGCCATAAACATCACTACTTCTTTTACTTTATTACATGAAATTAATATATTGCATATGCAAGATGCAAATCTATAAAATTAACATATTGCATATAAAGTATGAAATGTCTTGCTTATGCATATTCACACTGTGCAAAAATAAGTCAAATTAATATATTGCATATGCATATTTGTATTGTGCATATGGCTCGCAGGACATCCAGACTTAAAACTGACATGTAAGGTCTCTCTAAAATAATGCCCCCTACAGAGGAAAGAACTCCATAGCTGGTTGTCAGGATATGCATGTAATAGTTTTATGTAAAAATTGCATATTTGCATGTGCAAAATACTCATATTAATATATAGCATAGGCATATTTGTATTGTGCAAAAATCTGTTAAATTAATATTGCATATGCAAATAAAATCTTCAAATATTCAATTTTCACAATGTCCAAAAATTTGTCAAATGAATAACAAATTGCCAATGCAGTACATAGTAATAACTTGCATAAACTGCGTATGCATATTTGCATTGTGCATAAATAAGTCAAATTAATATATTGCAATGCAATGTGCACTAATAGCTTGCAAATATTGCATTTGTAGTGTATTCACACTGTGCAAAAAAATCTGTGAAATTAATACATTGCTTATGTCGTATCTAGTTATATCTTGCATACTGTATTTTTTGTATGCATATTTGCACTGTGCAAAAATCTAATTAACATATTGCTTATGCAATATGCAACAATTTATATAATACATTTACATATACATATTTTTATCATGCAAAAATCAGCCTAATTAATATCGCATATTTATTAATATCCTGCAAATACTTAATATTCACAAAAATCTAAAATCTTTCATATTAATATTAATTTGCATACAGTATGTCTAATTCACATTGTGCAAAAATCGGTCAAATAAGTAAAATAGCAATGTGAATGGAGTCAGCTATTAATATAAGCAAAGAAAACAAACAGTGGCGAGTCCAGCGAGGTATTCTACCAGGTCTTTTCATTCCTCTCATTAGTGTTTTACAACGTTTGAGGTGTGGTGTGCATACTTCATTATGTTGACCACACTCTCTCTCTTTGTAACACACTGTGGCACTCATCTCAGTGGTTTTGCAGACTCCTCAGACCTCCTCTGCATCCCATAGTGACAGCGACTTTAACGATGATGCATTACCGCTAATAATGCCGTTGGCTGATGGCACAGAACTGCACTTCACACAAGTGTGATGTCACAGCGCTGTATCAGATGTATTACTGTGCATGCATTTAGAAGATGCTTCATGCTGCTGTAGAGATTTATATAGCATCTGTAGCTGATGAACATTCATTTCACAGTCTATTGCATGTTCGTGTTTAATCTGAGATGTTTCCCATAGAGCACAACAGTCTACCTCGGAAAGTCTTTTTCACTCACTTGCATTTCTTAAAGGTTTCTTTTAACCAGTTCCAAGATGAATAGCATCCATTCATTTTTCTTTGCTGTTTTTAGTGTCTTTGTTTATGTCAATTCTTGCATGGTTTACTAACTCTTAACTAACCTCTTCCACAGAAACTGCAAAATTAACTCAGAAGTGAATGTTAATGGATGCTGTTGGGGCAAAAACAAAAAAGTCGAGGATTATCAGAGATAAAGACTTTTGAAACATAATATCATCATATGAGTTCAGAATTTTTTTTTATATACAGGCATGGGTTCTTTACAGTCTTAAATTCATAAATGTGAGCCGTAGACTTCACTTCCCCCTTTACTTTATTGCCAAAATTAATAAATTGCATTTGCAGTAGGCAAGTTTATAAAATTAGCATATTGCACTTTCAGCAATACCTTGCATGTATTTCGTAAGAGTAATATGGTTTTGAAAAGTGAAAATTATATCACCCTCAACTATTTAAATAAGCAGCTGGAAGAATTAAAGCATATATATTTCAAAATAAGAGTCCCTGTGTATTTCAGGCTTTTTTTCTACACTCCAATCATTTACTATATTTAATAAGCAGGATAATGTTCTGTCAATTGGTTTTTATCACAAAATAAACCCCTTCAGGATGATACGAGACCTTCTTTTATTAATATTTTGAATTGGTTTTTATATTTTCTGTTTCCAGTTGAATTTTAGTTGTTGAATTTTTCTCAGAATTGCAAGAAATAAATTTTTAAAAAATCATGCAATTTTGAGTTTACATGTTGCAATTCTGCTCCCCCAACCCCCCCCCCCCCCCCTGATTCTGAGATGACATCTCTTTACATAGTTTTTTTTTTTTTTGACTGCAAATTTATCTTACAATTCAGAAGTATTATTATTATTATTATTATTATGTTTTACATTTTGCGAGATAAACTTGTAATTGCAAGACAGAAACTCATAATTGCAAAGAAAAAAAAGTCTGAATTGTGAGATTAGAGGTTTCTATTTACTTTTAAAAAAATATATATAAAAGGTATCTTGTGGCTGGAATTAAAAATAATAACCCTGTCAGTGATGTCTATTTTTCTGTCTCCAGACACAGAGGACTGTGAACATGGCTGGAAGAAGTTTCACGGTCACTGCTATCGTCTGTTTCCTCGCAGACACACCTGGGAGGACGCAGAGAAAGACTGCAGGGAGCACAGCAGTCACCTGACCAGCATCACTTCCTCCATGGAGCAGGACTTCCTTAACGGCCCGTCTCAAGCTGCAGAATTTATATTTTAAATAAATAAATAAATAAAAAATAATAATAAATAAATAAATATATATAAATATACTGTATATGCTATAACAAAGTTAATAAATAATTAAGAATTATATATATATATATATATATATATATATATATAAATATTAAAAAAAATCAATTAATAAATAATTAATAGAAATAGTGTGTTTATATATATGTACATACATACACATCCAAATACACATACAAACACAGCTTGTATATGTCAAAACA